>NW_008678528.1:41986-46990 GCF_000695815.1 Acanthisitta chloris
AACACATGTAGATTACATATTTGGAAGAAATTCCTCTCTATGAGGGTGGTGAGGCAATGGAAGAGGTTGCTTAGAGAAGCTGTGGCTGTCCCATCCCTGGAAGTGTTCAAGGCCAGGCCTGATGGTGCTCTGAGCTACCTGGCCTAGTGGAAGGTGTCCTTGGGCATGGCAGAGGTGTTGGAACTAGATGGTCTTTAATGGTCCCTTGTAGATTACATATTTGGAAGAAATTCCTCTCTATGAGGGTGGTGAGGCAATGGAAGAGGTTGCTTAGAGAAGCTGTGGCTGTCCCATCCCTGGAAGTGTTCAAGGCCAGGCCTGATGGTGCTCTGAGCTACCTGGCCTAGTGGAAGGTGTCCTTGGGCATGGCAGAGGTGTTGGAACTAGATGGTCTTTAATGGTCCCTTCAACCCAAACCATTCTATCATTCTGTGAAAGCTAATAGCTAGAAAGGAGGCAAAGAATGTGCTCACTCTTTTGTATCATCTGCTAAACAGGGTCTAATCCTGTTGCAGACATTCCTGGACATTTGAGCAGAGAACTATCTAGTATGAAGTATTTTGTGTCTTGTATGTCTTCCCTTCACATCTGTCACTGAGCCAGCAGTTTTCATTGCTGCCTCTGATTCAATGGAGGAGTCTCTTGCACTTGTCCTGTGCAGAATGTGGGAATTATCACAGTCATCCTGACAGGAATAATCACAATGGATTGGCATATACTGTATTCTGGTTTGGTTTTCATGTTTAATGACAAAAGTGTGTGGAAGCATGTGAGATATCTAGTACAGACTTCATTTGCAATAGCTGCATAGTGCTTTGTTCTGGTTTTCTCTGGGGTTTGTCAGTTTTCATTTATGTTCTACAAAATGGCTGATCATGTTTAAAGAAAAGCATTAGGTGGAAAGTGTTCTTTGTCAGGAGCTGAAATAATGCAAATAATATTTCCATTGAAGACTTCCTTCTGAAATGCCCAGATTTTTAGTATAAGAATTTACTTTATAGATTCGCAAGTCTTGTAAAAAAATGTACATTTGCTTAATTTTTAATGCTGTATGAAGACACATAAACAAGTTGTTATCCTTAACAGGTAAAGGCGAATCCTTTACTGTTTTATACATCATACGAAACTTTCAATATCACGAGTGAAATTTGCATATTACTTTATAAAACATTAAGAGAAGCTGCAATTTAATGATGTTTACAGCAATCTGAAAGAGGCAGAATTTTTCTGGTGTTGGCATGCTATACTGAAGAGCATTTGTGCATACAATTATGTTCATAACTTATTAAAGCCAGTATGAAATTTAAATAAAATGGAGTCAAAATTGTACTGAAATCTGTTTAGTTGTGGAGGTTGGAAAATTACAAATCAGGTCTGCTAAGTAGCTAGCTTTTTCAGTTTTACACTTAATCACATTTATTTCCTGTTCAGCCACATTATTTGCTTGTTAAATGCACAGGAGAATATTTTTGGTAAGTTATCTAAATTTTAATTATGCACACAGATACTAGGGAGAATTAGTGTTGCCAACAGAAATGCGTTTTATATCAACTGCTAGTTAGAATGTATAGATGTAGAGGGCAGGGAGTTATAATACAGAACAGTCCCCTGTAGCAGATCTGTGAACTGTTAAGGTTCCCTGATCCAGTGTGAGTTGAACTGGAGGAGCGATTTCCCATCTGGTTTGGGTCTGTGTTGGCAAAGATGAGGAGAATTGTTTACAGCAGGATTATTATTTTTTGTACAGTTCACACAATGCACAAAACCTATTAGTGTTCTGTACAATGCCAGGCTTGAACAAGAACCCTTCTTGGTCATCCTCCTGGTGTTCCTCCTAATTAACTCTGATTATGGAGAACAAGCAGCTGTTTGACCTTCAGAAGTACCTGTGGGTGAGGCTGGTGCCACTTGGGCACGTGGGGGTAGTGCTGAGGTGCCTCTCTGTTTCTGTGCTGTGGGCTGCAACGACATTAAGCATTCCCACATGAGTTTGCAATGGAAAGCAGAAGATAAGTTGGATGAATGTAGTCCCAGCTCATTATTAAACCAGAATTAAAAACCCAAACAAAACAACAAAATGTTTCCTACAAAAAGCCATTCTTTCATCTTGGGACTCCTTGTTCTCTCTCAGCTCCCAGTAAGTCTGGTTTATTGCACTGTAATTCTTTTATTTGTTGTGCATAAGGAACATCCCAATGACATTTCTGGGTAGTTAATCAGCATTTTTTAAAAATACCAGTCAAAGGAGTAGCAACATGGCTGTGCCTAGTCAGAAATTGCATTTCAGGGAGAAAACTGCAAGTTCCCAGAATATTCCAACCCAGTTCATTCATTACCATTTTAAACAATGTTTGTTTGGAAAAAAAACCCCTATAATTAAATTTAAGAAATCTAATTGAGAACCTGACAAATTAGTTCTCATAAAACACTTCGGTGGTGTAGAGTGCTGTTTCCAGTAGTAGTCATTTAATCTGTTTGGGGCTTTTTCCATAATAAGAGGATTGTGTTGTTATGATTCCGAAGGAGCTGTTGCACTCCGGGAGGAGCCATGCTGGACTCTGTGGTAGCTGAGTGCTGATGAACATACACTTGTGCCTTCCGAAGGTGCCTCACTGCCCGACTGGGGATGTGCATTACCAGCACTACTCTGTCTTGCTGCTTAATTATCTTTGTGTGCAAAGCTGCAAAGAGAACACAGGAAAGAAAAATGTCTTTGCACAGCAATAATCAATAAGACCAGCAGTGTTTAAGGCCTCTGGTGATCACAATTTAGTTGTTTTGAAAACAATCCCAAGAAAGACTAATGATGTAGAACTTGTCATTTGCTGATTGTTCCTGACAACTCAGAAGAAATTGTGTTAAGGAAGGGATTAATTAAATATTCTGTTTATCTGATTGCATTAGCGAAGGTTTGAAATATTAAGTGTAAATTATACTGCAAGGTTTTAAATCAATGGCCAGCTTTGGCCTTCCAGATAACATCTCTGAAAGAGCTTGGGGGTCTCCACACACTCTTCCAGGTCCAGCTCCACTGCGAACTACTGGGAGTTGAGGCAGCTCTGCAGCACAAGCTCCTGGGATAGTATTGGATTGTTAGCTTAAAGAGGTTAATGACCTATATCAAAAAGATTTTTTTTTTTTTTGGTGGTGAAAGTGGGTGAGACTAGAAGTGTCAGGTTTATTTTTTTTCGTACTTCTATGTAAAGTTGGAGGGAAAACACTATATAATTTTCTGTTAGGTTTCTACTAAGCAGATTGGTTGCCCTATTGGAAAGTATTCCAGTTGCAAATGAACCAACTACTACAGTCTCTTTTTCCAGAAGTAAAATGTATATTTGTTTCTACTAGGAGAACTTTTCACTGGCTTTCTAAGGTGAGTGAGCCAGATGGGTGTTCGTCGTATTACATGGTAGCGGCAAGTTACAAGGCTTACTTTTGGGAATATAATGCCTAGATTGAGGGAACTGCCTGAAGGTTAACATACATCTTGTACAGCAAGTAATATGCTATGTTCAGACCATTTTATATAAAGTGCTACACATGAATAAGTTAAAACTCGGAAAACATCACAGCTGCTGTCTTTGAGAACCCAAATAACGTGTCTGAAGACAGACTTGGGAACCAAATTGTGAATATGTTGTCTATATAAAGTAAAACTTATTAAGAAGCAATTTTGAGCTGCAGAACTGCACAGCACCTGCTGCGAGGACAAAAGCAATGAGGGTGTGAAGCGTTGAAATGTCCAGTGAATTCTCAGCTGGTTACTGTGGCATGAAGCTGTTGTGGGCTGCACATTGTCAGGAACATTGTGTGTAAAGCCTTCTAAAATGAACAATATTCTTGGACTTAGGTTTTGCTGACCACAGTGTTATCAGTATGATGAAGATGGGAAAAGTGCCCAAGTGAGCATGTAGCTAGGAATTGCATGTCTGAGTCTGTGGAGAGGAGCAACAGTTCTGTTTCAGTGTGTCTGAGGCTACTCAGAGCTACACTGCCTATTCCGAAGAAGAAATGAGTGTGAGGGGGTGTAGAAGTCATGACTTGGGAGGGCAAAATGTAGGAATTGTCTCAATTTTAAAAAAAAATCAGACAAGGATGGGGAATGGGTCTTTAATTTTAAAAGGATTCTATTTAAAAATAAAGTAATTAATTTTCTGTGTCTTGTGGCAGGAGCTCAGGCAGCAATTGGGTGTATTTGAAGAAAAGATGGATTTCCTTGGATGTCACAAAACTTTCTTCTAAGTTATAGACTTAAAATGTTTTTTAATGGAATTTCCTTTATAGAAGAGATTGTGTATGTGCTAATCTGATGATCTAATGCTGCCTTGTAGATATGCAAATATATTTTTGTAGAAGTTATATGGAAATGTATTTGCATAGAAAGTTTGGGACTACATAATCTCTTCAAGCTCCATGTTTCTCTGATTCTCTGGTGATTTTTTTCCTTGCTTTGATTAAGAGAGCTACTTGATATGTGCATTAGTAGCTACTTCTTGCGGTAGGTCCTTGAGAATATGCACTGAAATTCATTTTAAGCTGCAGGCACTACAGTCTACAATCTCTAAGCCTGTTGTAATTTTTGCCTTGGAGAATGAAGTAATGCATAGGGCTGTGCATGGAAATGGAAGAGAAGCCTCAGGCTATACCCTACTGCTTTCCCAGGCTGGTACTCATTGCATTTGAGGTGAGGGGAAGGAAGCTCTTTTCATAAACTGGGTTTGCTGGTTCATAGCCTGAGTTTAGTGATCAAAACACCTTACTGTGTTTCAAAACATGTTCCTGTTTAGTGGAAGATGTCCCTGCTTATGGCAGGGGGTTGGAACTAAATGGTCTTTAAGGTCCCTTCCATCTTAAATCACTCTATAATTAATGTGCAGCAACCAACTTTAGTTTACATAAACAGCTTCTTAGGCTTTGATATCCTTTTCTTTCTCCAGAGTGAGTCTCACTTTTATAAGAGCTGTCTGGAAAACAGGCTTTTTTTTGGTCTGTTTTTTGGAAAGT
>NW_008678528.1:47061-52409 GCF_000695815.1 Acanthisitta chloris
TCATTGGGCTGGAGGTGTGCACAGTGCTCCACTCCTTGCAAACAGTAATAAGCAAATCTTCCCTATACTTATTCCAGACCTGATAATCCTAAACAATGATGGTTTTGGTGCTTTTTTGGAGTATTACAGAACTAATAGTGTATAAATAATACTTTTGGGTTGTTCTTACTCCTCCATTGTGTACATGAGAGAGAGGTAGTAGAAATTTTTTTCTCACTAAAATGAATGAGCTTTGCTCCATCACTAAAGAGCTCCATTTCAACACTGTGTGGGGGAAAAGTAGTGTATTGGGGCTTTCTCTGAAGCTGTACATGGAATCAAATGCAAGTTGGCAATATGTGGCATGCAGAGGGCTCAGGGATAAGGAGTGGCCTGTGCTACTGTAGGACAATAAAGCTTTTCTCTGGAAGCCTCATGCTTCTTAAAAAATGTTTTCCTGTTTTCTCTTAACTAGTGCCATTCCATGTATTTCCTTTTACCAGGAAAGACTAGAAACACATTGTATTACAGAACGCTTAAAATAGAAAGCAAGAACAAAAAGGAGCAAAGAGCCTGATGATGCTTTTCCAATAATCTGCCTTTAATATTGCAGGATTTAGTCATAGAAGAAGGAAGTTAACATTTTGTGAGGCAGCATAAGCTATTGAACAATACTTCAATATTTAAAATGTTCCATTTTTAAAGCACTTCAAGAGTCACAGTGAGTAAAGTTTCTAGAAATGACATACTGCTGTGCATCAGAACCACTTCCAACACGACATCACATTTAGTCAATAAAGTTTTGAAATAAGTGAAGAGAGTCACAGAATTCAGCAGCAATACAGACAGGCCTTGTGGATTATCCTGAAATCTCATGACAATTTTGAATTCTAAACCGTTGTTCATGTCTTCTGTTTGTTGAATGTGGCTTCAGGAGGGTAATCATACATGTGGTGAAAGTATCTCCATAGTAAGGAACATAAACACAGGGTGAAAGAAAGGGCTTTAGTGTGCAAGCAGAGTGGTGGGTTACAGTTACTGTCTGTATTTGTCTGTACATGTGGGAGAGGGAGAATAAAACTTTAACTGTCCTAATGAAAAAGAAGATGAAAGGCAGGGATGGAGTTTCACTGATGGAAAACAACAGGGAGAGAACCTGCTGTGCTGGACAACTAGGGGAAACCTCTCCAGAGTGAAAACATTGGAAAGCAATTGAAGCCTTGTTACCAGTGTTCTTGAGAGTGGCAGTGCTTTGTCTTGATTTTCTCTGATACCTGATCCAAGGGTGAGTTCCCCCTCTAGCATGTTTATCTCACCCCCATCCCCAGACCTTGAGGGCCTTAAGGTGAAATGTGATTGCTACATGCCACAGATATCCTTCCTTGTGTGGGATTTATTCCTGCAGAGCTGGGAAACCAGTGAAAGCAGCAGGGCAGCATTGGGGCCAAGCCTGTCCATTTTCAGCTCTTTGGTGCTGCAGTGCTGTTTTCCTGCCCTGGGGGGGAGGGGGTTTCTTAGCATAGTTGGCTGGTAGAACAGTTTGCAGTGTCAGTAACCTTGTGATTTAGCAATTGTTTTTTCTATATGCTGTTGTAAACTTTGGGTTAAAGTTTTAGTGAAAATTTTAGTTGGAAATTATAGAGGGTGAAATTAGAGATGCTCTGGGCACTTCCCTTCTGAAACTTCCAACTTGAATATCAAATACATTTTCCAAGCAATGTACTGTTGACTTTGCATAAAAATATTTGTCTTTGCAAATATCTTTCAACTTTAATTATTGGGAAGGTATTTTTTGGCTTTACTGCTGTGGTTCAGTTAAGGCCTGCCTGCTACCAATATGGAAAAAGATACATTTACATAAGCCTCAAGTGTTTACTTGTGTGCTCTGACATCCAGTGTGTGCAATATCATTTATTGAGACAATTAGTTTATGGCTTTTTGGTTTGGGAAGACTCTTGTTCAATATTAAGAAACAATTTGGGGAAATTTACTTCAGCTACAAAATTAATCAGTCACATCTCATGGTGCTTTTTCTTGTTGTTCTGTTTTTCCTGATGAACAGGAGGAAAAAAAACCCCAAACACTCCAGCTTTGTTCCTGAAAGTTTTCTTGGAACATTCTGTTTCTAAGCCGTGCTTTTCAGAGTATAAATCAGACAAGGAACGTAACTAGTTTCCTGGAAATTTTGCATTGATTTAAATTTAGCAACGTGACTAAATCAGGTAAATTTCTTCAAGGGATTTATTGTTCTTTGTTTAAAAAAATGAAAAAACTTATTGAATCTCAGTGTGAGTCTAAAATCCAGTAATAAAATAAGTAATATGGCTGAAAAATGCACACTGGAATTAGCTTTGACACTCTTATTTGCTTTATGTCTACCTTTATCTTATGGTGCATTATTCACTGGTAATATACAGACTACTTTATTAAGTCTTAATCAAATGCATTTTATCATAAGTGTCAATTCAATATTTTGCTATTGTATTTCTGGTTTAAAATACTGCGCTTTTTGTAGGAGAATGATAAATGTATGGCAGTTTGGTCAGGAAGGGACAGTTTTATATTGGCATTTTGTAAAATTATCTATAAACTGTAATTCTACATTCTGCTCTAAAATGCCTGTGGATTAACTCTCTTTATTTGCTTATATGAAATTGCAAAATCGAGGAAGCAAAGTGGCTGATGCATGTTTATCACATTTAGATGTGTTGGAAAAAACATTTGGATGTGAATGTGAATTAAGCCTTTTTGATCACTGCAGGTCCTTTGTTAGAACTCCTAGGAGTTCTGTGTATATGGCATTTAGGCTGTGTGTCCAGGGTATGATTTTTGTATGTAAAAAAGGGGATCAGGTAATGGTTAGTGTTACTGTACACAGCTGTGTAATTGCTAGTTAGAGATAACATGGTTTGCATACATGTGTCTGCTTTTTGGACTTAGATATTTGCATTTGTATAGATTGCACTAAAGAAGGTCATTTTGTCTGCCTTGAGTTGACTGGATAATGTGAAGCAGCAGTTAGTGGCTGGTTCAAATTAGATTGTTGGCCCTCTCTCCTGCTTTCTAGCACAGCCCAGTTGTGCTCTAAGAACTTAAAATTGGCTGATTCCCCCCCCACAGTGCTGTAAGGAGGCTGTAGTTTTTCAGGCAGGTTAATATTAAAGACGATAATTTTGAATTTTCAGCCTCTCAGCTGATGCCTTGCATCTTCTTACGAAATACAAATAGGTTAAACGGTTGCTTAACAGTCTCCCATCTGGGAAGCAAGAATTAAGTGGTTTCCATGTCACTAATCAATTTGTTTTGTTACTCTCATAAATTTACATTTCTCTGCAGCAACAAAGTCTTGCCTAACTACAAAGCATGCTTAAAAGCAGCTGCTATTTTTCATTAAGAGGGACCAAAAGACAGAGCAACCCATTTACTTGGGCTAATACAAACCCTTCATTTTTCTCCATAAATTCTGCATTAAGCTTCACTAATGCTGATGGGAATTAAGCACATGTATGGCCTCTGAGGCTGCAACCAACTCTTTCACAAACAGAATAGATGATGTTCACTGCTGATACTTTGTGTTCTCCCTCAGGCTGACTGAGCTGTGTGGTAGGAATACACATCACGACAAACAAAGCAGTATTTATAGTAGCATTAGGAAGTTTATAAGCTCAGAAGCAGTGCAGCACTTGCAATGTTACAAGTTCTGGCTCTTTTGTCTCAATTTTATGACCCTGAGATGTGGCATCTAGAAAAAAAATGAGGACATCCCTTCTTGAAGAATTGGTTGGGAAGTGTGGAAGTATTATTTCTTACCTCATTTGTTTACAAAGCAGAAGTTAACATAGAGGATAACTCACCTGCCCAGGGCCTGATGTGTTATGGCTGAGAACTGTGACATACAATCACGTTTCTGAGTGCTTCTCTGGTGTCTCCATCAGGCTGTGCTTTGCTGCTGATGGCCTGTGTGTTTAATGACCAAAACAGTAAAAAGCCTATATAAAAGTACTCCTGTGCCAATCAGATTCAGTCCTGCCGTTCTCAAATACCTAAGTCTGCCTAAATGAAGTGATGTGTCTATGCAAAAGCAGCTTTTAGCTTGTAATAAAATGCAGTTTGATTCTGTGACCAGCCTTTTCCTTCATGTCTGCCATCAGATGCTGTTTTTCCAAACGTGCTTGAGTGAATGAAAGTAGGCCTATATAAAAGAAATACAAGAACCTTGCTTTGAGCTATGAATAGCAGATGGAACAGTGTTGAAGTTGACACACTTGACTTTTTCAGCATTATACACAACATTCACTCAGATTACTTTGTAATGGAAATTTAACAGGTCTGTAGGGTTGTTAAGACAATATAAGCTGTAAGAAACTTGGATGGCTGTAGCTCAAGGGTAGTTAGAAAATACTTCAGTGCTGAGAGCATTGAAAGTCTGCTGAAGTTTAGCTTCAGAATTTTAAGGAGTATTTAAATGGGAGAATTGAAGTAGATGTTAGAAAATGTGAATGTTTACTGTTAATTTAATAGCTGCTCCCCACACACACTTAAAATTGCTTAAATGCAAGCCAACATTGATTCTGGTTCAGGTTGTGATGTATGCCTCTGTCCTTTTGGGAAAATGCACCTGTGGTTCCACAGGGGGCTTTACTAAATTCCTCCTTAAGCTGCTTGGGTTTAGTAGGGCTGTTTTTCTTTGCTGGCAGTGCTGTGCTCTGAGTTGTGTGGAAATTCTGTGGATTGTCCTTTTTGAAAACAAGACAATCCCCAGGCCTCGATCCAGCACGGAAGCAGTGGGATTTCTGGCCCACACACCAGGGATGGTCACTAAAGCACTTGGTGAGCCTTTCTCTGTTGAACACTGTGATGCTGAATTTGCATCTTGGGATGCGTTGATATCAATTCTGATGTCCTCAAAGGCTTTGTTATTGTACTGAAGCTGTGCAGAAGCTTCTCAGGCCTTTATAAAGCATGTGTATAGTTGTGATCCCTAAGCAATCCATTCATAAAACTGCTATTTTGGGTGAGTGTTGTGTTCATAGTTGATCCTTCTATGAAAAGTCATTTCTCTGAAAACATGAATTCATTAAAGGAAATGGGGAGAGAAATGAACATAACAGCCACAGTATTACATGGAAAAAATGGTATGGCTTTTTTAGTTACTTATATTGCTCTTTTTTTTTCCTGGCAGTAATCTGATCCCTTTGTATTAAAAAACTTGACAGAGGTGATGATGTTTTCCTTGCTTCACCTACTTCATTTTTATGGCTTTGAAAACTCCAGTCTCGCTGTGCTTTATAAACTGGCACCACAACACAGTGTTTAAAGGCTCTTAGTAGAAGAACATATGAAAGCTACTGCAACCCTTTGTCTATTGG
>NW_008678528.1:52433-54201 GCF_000695815.1 Acanthisitta chloris
GCCTACTCCTTTAACATTTTGCCAGTGGGATTTACAGAGGTTTTTCTTTAGCTTTTCTTCCTTGGCTTGTAGAAAAAGATGTTTTCAAATCTAACTATTTTTGTGCTTGAAGGTGCCTCTGGCATTGCCAAATGATTTTATTTTTTTTCATTTCTATATTGAAGTAATAAGTAGTGTAAAGCTAGGGAAGTGATGGACTGAAAATTTTTTTTAACATTTTGCCAGTGGGATTTACAGAGGTTTTTCTTTAGCTTTTCTTCCTTGGCTTGTAGAAAAAGATGTTTTCAAATCTAACTATTTTTGTGCTTGAAGGTGCCTCTGGCATTGCCAAATGATTTTATTTTTTTTCATTTCTATATTGAAGTAATAAGTAGTGTAAAGCTAGGGAAGTGATGGACTGAAAATTTTTTCATGTATCAAACTTCTGGGTTCAGAAAACAAATCTTTGTAGCCTGAATACGAGAAACCAGTTTGTAGTTCCGTATGTGTATATAGAAATTGTCTATTGGATTAGTTTAAAAACAGACAAAAAAACCAACACAATTTCGTTCATGTTTCTCTGTTTTTTTTTATTCTGGATTCATTTGAAAAAATAAGAATACTGCCTGACCTGTCTTGCAGAGAAATTAATGGTTCTCTTGTGAAAAATGTGTACAGTTCCCACAGGTAAATATGAAGCATCAGATCTCTGCCACAGTTCACTGAAGAGCTGGGAAGAGAGTGAGCTTATCACTTCATGTGGCTCTGCCACCCTCTGAAGTAGCAGTAATTTCTAGGAATTTCACCCACTATTTCAGTATTTTCTATACCTTTATCTTCCCTGCCTGACCACCACCTATTTTCCTGTTCTTACTTCCAAGTATATCCTTTGCTGGGGATTTATTTCAGGTCTTCAAAACATGAACCCTTAGGTTCTGGAAACATGACCTATTATAAATTATGATAGTATTGCCCTTTTAAAATGTGCTTTAAAAGATACATAAAAGTCTAGGAGTAATTTGCAAGAGAAGCACATTTTCCCTTTGGGATGTGGTAATTGTTTTGGGGACTTAACTTGTCATGTATTCCCTGTGGAGTTCTTGAAATATTAGTTTGTTTTCTTAAGGTTTCTCTGATGAGCAAGGGCAAATTTGGATATTTTATCCTCTGGCTATAACTGCTATTGATATGACAAATAGATCAATTTGTGTTTCTAATTATGCTGATAATGTCATATTCAAAACCTTGATGGCAAACAAACAGATATGTACATGATGGAAGAAAATAAGAAGTCTTTTCCAAAAAAGCAGGATGTTTATATGAAAATTTTCAGTCATTATACTTTGAAATGTAACATTTATCTTGGCATTCAACTTCATTCTGTACTCTTGAAGGCCCCTCTCTCATTTATTACTGTTAGCATACCAGAACAAATGTCTTTCAGATGTGAAAAATCAATCATCTCCAAACCGTCGCCAGTAGTTATTTGGGTGGATTAATGCAAGGTGTTGGGAGAGGAAGGTTGAAATGAAATGTCATAATTGAGCAGCACAAGTCACCAGAGAAATAATAGTCAATTGATCATGGTTCCAGCTTGAGAAGCCTTTTAAAAAATAAAAAAAAAAGAAGAAAAAAATCCCAACTCTGAAAAAACCCAAACCAAAACCCACCAAAAAAACCCCACCAACAAAAAAACACCCCGACATAAGGAAGAAACTGGGACAGTGACATACAATACATTCAAAACTGGAGCAGGTATACCTTTGTGAGTTAAGTTCATTGAATACAG
>NW_008678528.1:54231-61007 GCF_000695815.1 Acanthisitta chloris
CCTGAATCTGATTTCAGAACTACTTCATAGTCCTCTGGCAAAGGGAAATGCAGGCCATTAATAAACGTTTTCTGTAGTCTCTAATGCATGAGCATCAAGTCCAAAATCTTTCTCATCAAGTCCCCATAGCCTTGGCACCTGCAAGGGAGAGAATGAGATTGTCTTGTCAGATGAGTTGCAGAGAAGTAATCCATTTTTCCTTTACTACAGTTTAAATCAGCTGTTCAGAAATAGCGAGTATTTTAGCTGATTTGAGGTAGGATAAATCCCGTCTGTGTAGCTGAGGGGAAGTTGTCCAGATAAACAAATAGTAACAAATATCTTTTCCCCTGTTATATGCTAAAGAATAACTCTTATGAATAAGAGATCACCCACATTTACACTGTTCTCAGCATAGTCAGCTGGAATTATGGAAAACACATTGCTGACTCCTGCCACGTTCTGACTGTTGTCTTCAGTGACTGAAGCTTCCACGAGAGGGAGGAGGAGGGTCATTAATATATTATTAATGGAATAATGTATTATTGATACAGCATATTTTGAAAGCAGAGGAACATTTTATTATACAAACATAACATCTTTCTCTAGTATTCTAATTCTCTTAATTTACTATTTAGATGATTTTTGCCTTTGTAGCATACAAATAAACATGGAGAAATGAGATGTGTATCCATGTTAGGGTTTCTGGTATGTTTTCAATGAAGGAATGTCTACATTTGGTTCTATGGATGGACCAAGCATCGAAGCTGATTTTGGGAGGAGAAAAATTTTTGTAAGCTTAAATAGGTTTGCTTGGGGAAGGAGGAGAAGAGGTGAAGTGCTAGTAATGCTTGGAAAACTTTAGATTTTAGGGCCAGAAAACACATGATGATCTTGTAATACATAGAACTTCATTGTAATATCTCTATTGCAGTAAGTTGTAGAAACTCATGAGAAGAATATTTTGTTTGGGATTTTTGTTTAATAATTTATAATAGCCCATGACATGAGTTAGGTTAATTTGTATTGTAATGAGCCATTCCATTCTCAGAAAGCATCAGTGGGTGTAAAGTGTCTGTATGCAAACTACCCATAGGTCATGTTCTCCTAAATCTGAAATCTTGTGGAAATTGGGAAACTAACTATTAAGTGCCAGTTTTCATTTCTGGAAACTCTTAAAGACTGCAAAAGGAACAAGATACTAACATGAAACATGAAGCAGAACACGACAGATGTTTCAGAGCTATCCCTGAGTTGAAAGGGAGTAGATGGAAAAAAAAAAAATCTTTGTTTGGTAGTATTTTGACATTGATTTAAACTCGTGGAATTGAGTTATGCCCTGTGATGTTCTTTAGTGTACATGCAAAATAGGGTATTGAGAGGAAACAAGGGAGTGATGAGTCGCAGGGAAGACAGAAGTGTTGATTTGGGAACTCCTTATATACCTTTTCTCAGCACAGGTTTGACCTCTAAAGAACTGTTCTTGGAATGGACATTCAGGTGAAAATCGAGTGTTTGGCCAGGCTGATAAGACAGTGGTTTGTTAGTGATTACACTGCTAATATTCTGCTTATAATAATCAGAATAGAAGTTGAATGGGGAGAAATGTTGGTGTTTAGCAGTATACATATTATTTAAGGTCTGGTATGCAAATTGAAATCTTGAAAGTTCCTGAGCTACTTCCATGTTTTCTTAGGCATGTTCATTGGGGTAACCCTCGTCCCATTGAGCTAAATGAAAAATTCATGTCAAGTCTGAACTCAGACTTTAATTTTTTTTTTAAAATTTCCTTTTTTTCCCTGGTATCCCTCTAGAGCCTTGGAAAACTGGGCTGTTAAATACACTGTGTCTTAGAACAAAACCCTTATAGGATGTTACTTGCAACCTTTCCTTAATGATCTATGATTAAATTAACTGAGATATCTACAATTTTACTAAATGATGATTTTCTCCTTCCTTGCCCTCAGTTCATGTGAATGTGGATTGGTCCTTCAAGCTGTGCTGTACCTGCTCTGAGTTTGAGATCTGCATTCATTTGGGGACCTCCTCCAACAGGGAGCACCAAGTGATCTGTATTGAAATTCTGTGTACTCATTTGGATTCATCACTGTCCTGCATGCGTAAATACAGGCCTATGCAGCCATATATCACACTTGAAAGTCCCTCCTTCAAGGTGAACTGTAGCTTCTGTTTATGAGAAGCATTTATAAATTAGCAAAGATGAAACAATAAAATTCAAATCCACTAACAAATTAAATAGTTTTGTTTAGATGGTAAGTAATTCAGCATGGATCATTAAAATTAATTAGAACCGTGTGCTTATTTTGAAGCTGTAAGAATTCAAAGCAGATGGAATTTTGAAGGAAAGGATAATCATCCTTTCTGTGTCTTTCAGGAGTTTTATAGATAACTTGATGACTTTAATAAGACTCAGTCCAGTGAGGTTCTTTCAGGTGGTGTGTTAATACTATGGTGATGCCTTTCCCTTCTATATAGCATTCCTTTAGGTGCTTCACTGAATTTTCTAACCTGCAGTTAAAGAGCAAAGCTTTTGAAAATATTAGCTTTCCAATTAATAAGCACGGTATTTTTAAAGTTTATCAGGAGTCTGCAATTAAGGAATGCTCACTGTTACGGAAGAAACTATGGGATGTGAGCTAGAGCTATGATTAAGGATTAATAAGTGACTAAATATTAAGATGCATTGCTTTTTGTCTTGGTTGGGTATGGTGCAAACCTGTGCTTTTGGGATGCCATTGCCAGGCCTGGCTCAAGAAGATGAAGTTGTAAGGGTGGATGAAGGCCAATAGGCAGATTGCACAGGTGCTTAGTAAGTGAAGAAGACCAATAAAGAGCATAATTTAGAATACCTGCTTGACTGTTTTTCATTTTAGCATTCATATTGCTCCCACTTCCACATGGCCATTCTGTAGTTTTCAGATGTTAGTATATCCTGATAACTAGTCTGGCAAAGGGCACTGAGATTTTGTTCTTATGGTAATGTAGCTCAGTATCTGTTATGAGTCTTGGAGGTGGCATGGGTGTCTGTGGGAGTGTGAGGGTCCAGACCAAGAACATTTTGTCATCCCACTATCAGGCAGTGACTGCAAAGTGGTGTGATCATAGTGGAGTACTTTCAGTGGACTAGGTGTCTGAGGGAGGTTTTGGTTTGAACCAGGACCCAATTTGGACATAGTCCAATTGTTCCACTTAGTGGTGTTTGTTTCTTTGCAGAACGTTCAACATTCTTACTCTTTCATGATTTTGAATTTCAGCTATTGAGCCAGTAGAAATTTCTGTTGTTTCAACATAGGCATCAGCAGTACCATCTCTGGCCTTTTAAAACAAATAGCCTGCAGTCATGTGGTTTTTAGGCAAGCCAAACTCCTTGCCGGAAACCCAGGAATTTGAAGCTCATGTCATATTTTCCCTGTCCTACTTTGTGCTACCTCAGTGACTGTAAAAGAAGGCTTTGCTGTAGTGTGATGAAGATGTGAGCTGTCACTACATAGGTACCCATTCGCTTCCCAGAGGATCAGAGATCATAAAGAACTTTAAAGGTAAATCAATGGCTTCCATAATCTATTAATTGATACCATGTAAGTTTAAAGGGAACATTCAGTGAGTCAGTTAGCCAAATGTCAGTGCAGAGCCCTGGGAAGAACAGAGCTTGAAAATAAAGCAGGTTTTACAAATGAAGCAGCAGGCTAGAGCTAGCCCACACTATTTCTTTTTCAGTGTGCTTTTTCATTACACTTGCATTATCTTGTTTCGGGGAGGAAAAAAATAACCCTAAACCTCAATTCTTCTGTGTTAAATAACGTATGCAATTAGTATTCCTTTAGTATGTTGGGAAATAAGTCTGGCAAAACAAAGAACCACTTTAATATAGCTGTTTCTAAAAGTAGAGTGAAGTCACACCAACTGTAGGCTTTTTAACTTAAAATGCTAATAACCTTAGCTATCAGCTCAAACTGTGGAGGTTTTCAGGAACTTGTTCCTGTTAGGGCTGGCATTTACCAATTCTGAAATGTTTATAACACATAGCATCTTTTGGGCAGTTACTGGACCAATATTGTATTGCCTTGTTGTTTATGGGGATACTTGTGTAAGCACAAAGATATTGGTTATGATGCCCCAAGTTCTGTTTATGTGAGAAGTGTTGGAAGCTGTAATACAGTTGGATTGTATGAACTGGTAAGGATCAAGGGTTGGGCATGGCTTGTTCCCTATTGTTCTTTGGTGAATGTGTATCATCAGGTATAAACCTGTTCAGTATTTTTCTTAATGTCCTGTTCAGTGTTTTCCTTAATGTTCGGGATGATGGAATGGATGGTATATGCATATTAGATCTGCAGATGTTTCAGGCTGGACTGTGAGCACACTGCAAGACAGGACTACAGTTCAAGTCATCTTAAATAAGGGGAAAAAAAACCCCAAAGTTGGATGACATTCAGTGTGGATGGGTGTTGTGCTACCAGCTCTATAAAGGGCGAGAATCAGTCCCCGAACAGCAGGAGAGCTATGTAAGGAATCTTGGTGTTAGAGCAGATCACAGGCTGATGAGAAGTCAATAAGATCCTGATGTTAGACAAAAAGATACCTGATTCCAAAGGATAGATGGGGTAACAACCTGCCAGAGGTGTCAGATAGCTTTCCCAAACTCTTCAGCTTTGACCAGGTCTCAGCTTGGCATACTGTGCCTGTTTTTTGGCAAAAGAATCACTATTTGAAGAAAATGCAGAAGAGACTGATGCAAGGTGTAGAAAATATGACTCTACTAGCTATGAACATGAGGAGGAGATGTTTAGCCTGAAGAAAAGAATAAAGATGATGTGTGAATTTTTAATATATGTAGCCTTTAGGAAATGGAATAATCTGGTTTGCCTTTGTGAAGAATAAGAGGAGCAGCAACAAGGTAAAAGATAGAAAGTTAAAGTCTAGGAAATACTGCCTGTTTATAAAATTAGCAGACTGGTGGAATAAAGTAACATGGGAAGGTGGTGGAATTCCCATCTTTGAGAATCTTTAAAAGCAGTTAGAAAAAGCACCTTGTTTAGCTCATTTTATTTTCAAGCTGGGAAGTAACTTCCCCAAATGCCTGACATCTCTGCTGTTGGATTGGGTACCATGTTCTGTCTCCATTTGCTGTGAATGGGATTTCTACACTGGCAAATGCCTGTGAGTGTGAGAGAATGACTTGCTGAGATTGTGTGTAGTAGTCACTTTGCAAATTGGAATTATAAAATTATGTAGGTTGGAGAAAACCTTTAAGATCATTGAGTCTGATCATTCGATGTAGAAGAAATGCAGGTGCTTGCAGCTCTTGTAAGTGATGACAGCATTTCTCACAGCTGAAGTAGGTCTTTTGTAGCTTCGTAGGGAACCCTTCTCTGCTGCAGGGGATTCTGTAGCAGGGGAGCTACAGAATTGTCACACGGAGATGCAGATTAAATTATGAAAAACTGGCTGTTGAAATATTTCTTCATTGAGTGTGTGGTATGATGCAAGATTTGTCAAGAAGCTGACAGAGAATAAAGTTGATGGCCTTGCCCATAGGTGAGCTCCTGATGGGCTCCCTGCAGTCAGCCAGATATTCTGAAGATAGCTTGAAATAGATTGTGTTTTTTTATTTCATTGAAGAGTATGAGATGAAGTTCATTACAAATACAGCAAGTAAGAAGGTCAGACACCTCACTGCTTTGCTGAAGAGTCTGATTAATCAACTGTTGATCTATAGTGTGAGAAACAATGTAATTAGAAAAATGGATTAACTGTAAGTAAGCTTAAATCACACAGTTTATAAAATTGTGTAGAATGAAATCCTCTCACACAAATGAAAAATAAATTTGGTTTTGCAAACAGGTTGTTTTTCCTTGAGAGATGAAGCCTTGTTAAAATAAATTAAAAAGTAAAAGACAGAAAAAAGGTGTATCTGTTCGCAAAGGAAGTGTGGTGACAACCGTGTCACCATTCTGGCAGTATGGATGTTCCTGAGAGGGTAACTGCTGGCAGGAGGGGGTGGAAGCTGTGCCAGTGTAATGCATCCTTACAGCACAACCACATCTGTTATCCTGGAGGCAAAGACACAACCATTTCTGGTGGGGGAAAACTCAAAATTCCAACAACAAAGTGTCTTCTAAGGCAAACCCAACAATTAGCAGCAAACAAAAACGCAGTTCTACCTCCTATGTAGAATGGGGTTTGTGTGCCTGTAAGTGCAGTGTAGCTTGGGAGCTGGAATAGTGCTGTGCTGTGGAGTCTGGGAACAGCTGTATCTGTTCTCTAGGGCACAGGAAATGTGTAGTTTGAGGTTATACTTTTTGTGGCTCCAAGTTGCTATAAGTGTGGAAGGGAGTGTAATGTGAACAATGAGGGACTACAACTTACAAAGGAGTCTTTTCTTACCTGTTCTGTGCCTCACTATAAAAACCACTGCATCTCCTGCTCCAACTGGGAAGAGCAGCAATGCCTCGTTCCTCTGCCTTCTCCTCATTTCTTTATTTGCCCTGTTTACCTTGAAGCTTGCTGGGTTTAAGAAGTCTGAAGGGTGTCTCTTAGTGAAAGAGAGAAAAGCTTTAATTTATTTGCCTCTTCTGAACAGGAGCACGTGGTCATAAATGCTGTCCTACCTGACTGGGAAACAGCTTTGTGCTTCCCTCCTCCCCGACCCTGCGGTGCTGTGGCGTGTTGTGTGCCGTGGCCCTCCCTGAAGCAGACAGCCATTGTGCAGCCAGCAGCCCAGCTGTGGCAAATTTAAAGAGTCACTGGCACAGCAGTTCAAGCAGTCAGCAGGA
>NW_008678528.1:61038-125089 GCF_000695815.1 Acanthisitta chloris
ACTTGAAGGAATGGCTTGTGAGCCATTGAAGCTAAGAGCTGTAGGAGGCTCAATTGGGTTTCTCACTGTCTCAGGACTTGACTTGTATTTGGTAGTGCTCAGTATTTTTGGAAGCTTAGCCCAACTTTGTTTCTGTTGTTAATAAATGTTTAATTTTATCCGTTTTGCATTCGATACACATCACCTCTTCTCAAGCCTAACCTACTTACTGAGCCGGTGACAATGTCCAAACCTTTGTGTGTGTTGCTTTCTCAGTTATCAGCTCAGAAGTAGCTGTGAGCTGGAAAGCCTTTCTGGTTACTAATGTGTGACTGAGCTCTCTGTATCTTGCACAATTGTTTTTGTTTCTTTCTTTGTCTCTCCTGGTCATTTGTTCCCAACTATCTTCCAGCAGGAGCTTTGTTTTGTGTGGATAGCAGGACATCTTCCTCATATGCTTCACTTACCTCACCACTTTCCCAGACTCTCTTGCCTTTTTCTTTCTTTGCCTTGTAGCAACCTTCGCATCTTCCCCCTCTCACCCTTTCCCATTGTTCATTTCTGTTTGTGGGATTTTTTTCCCCTGTTTTGTTGCATCTCCCTCAGCTGTTCCCTATTCCCCAGTGGCTCCATGTGTTTGATTCTTTGCCAAGTGCAGGATATCCAGAGGGCTTGGCCAACATGTGTTTTTGCAGCTGCTGTGTGAATCCAGAAGGGACATTTTGGGTATAGAAGCTGCTGTTCACTTGCCACTCTGTATGCATGAGTTACCACCTCAGGCATGGACCCCCTCTGAGAGCTGTGGGAGAATGGGAAAGGGATTTGGAAGCAGCCAGCTCTTTATCCATAGTTTAGGGATTATGCCCACAGTAGGTGGGTTGGATATGCAACTTTCCAACTCTTCAACTTTTATCTGCCCTGTATCTAACAGCACTAAATTCCAGCAGGATTTCAAATAGTGAATGCACTGTTGTGCTGAAGTTTAAGTCAGTTATAGGTTAGATTAAGCCACTTTCTGTGGGGAGGATAAGTGTGCAAAGATCTTTTAATGTGACGGAGTGGGAGGTGGACAGAGCAGACTGTGCTTCCAGCTGTGTGCAAGCACCAGGGAGACATGGTTGTATGGGCTGAAGCAGGGCACTGGGGTTTTGTGGTTCCAGGTTCCTGATTGCTTGTAGCTGTAGTGGTTGGTGGATTAATGGGAAAAGCTGAGATGTTACTTGTTAGTGTTTTCCACGCAGCTTGCTGCCCTGGCATGGCTAAGCTTTGTGAAGTATTACATATTGTTAAGGTCACTGATTTATGAGAACTTCCAACACCAAAGGAAGCCGTCCAGTGTGGTGCATCTGGAATGGAAGATGGGATAGGGGAAGCGAAAGTCAATGAATGGTTTTGAGATTTGAGCCAATGGATGCTAAATGTTGTTCTGTTACATGTGTGAGCAGGCGTTAAACTCATCCAATTGGAAATCCTCAGATGTGGTGGCTTGGATTACTCTTAAGCTGGAAAAGTTTTTGTACTAGCCTTCTCTTCAGCTGAGCAGTCCTTATTTTGCAAGGACTCTGTAGGAGACTGTTGTGGTTGCTACTTAGGAAGAATTTCTGGGTGATTTGTAGCCATTGGTGGGTCCCAGTCTATGGAGGCAGAGCCTCAGGGGACTCATCAAAAAATGACTCCTCCAAAAGCAGCTTAGGGGAGAGGGTTTCAGGTTCAGCTTCCCTTTCACTTTATTCTGCATAGCCCTACTGTGAATTATTCTTTTTTTTCATAATTTCCTAATTAAGACTCTGAAATTTCACAATTACCTACTCAGGAACATGGCATGTAATTTTGTTCTAACTCAAATACAATGTGAACAGAAAGCCCAGTGTATCTTTTGGGGTGAGGTGTTTGGGGTTTTTTTTGACAAGCATAGAAGATTTCTAAAATATATTAAGAGACCTGCAACTGCTTAAAACTTAACTTGGAGATACATTTTTCTATGAAATGACATTTGTCATTACTGTTTTCTGTAACTGCAGACATTATTTGAAATGAAATCTGGCTGTAAGCTCTCTGGAGCTGTAGATATTTAATTTCTATTTTCAAGGCATCCCACTAAAATCAAAATTCAGTGTGATTTGTGATTGCTTAACTGCATAACATGCCTTGTTCAGTCATGGTTCCCATCATGTTTTTCAGCCAAGAATTCAGTTTATGGTAATAGGACTAAAGTAATTTTGCATCCTGAGGGGTTATAGTAGTTTGAAGTTGATAGCTTCTCCTTCTTCCTTCGTTTTTCAAGTTTTTATTTTCTTTTGAAATTTAAGGTGGATAGGCCAGAGCAGCTATGTCGAGTCAGCTTTTTCCTGAACTTTTTTTTTCAATGTGGAAGTGTTCTGTTTATTATTTTCATAATGAAATGTGATTGATTGTATAATTGACTTACTTCACCCTTACACAAGGTTTTTTTTGCCTTTTTGGTCAAATACATCACCTTGTCTTATAAGGAGTGCCTTAACATCACATTGTTTTGTGGCTGTGGGTTTTTTTCCCTATTTCCTTACTCTGTTCTGTTTCTTGATCATTATTGAAAGAGAATTGCTGGGGAAAGCAGGGAAATGTCATGTCTGTGCCATGTAGACCAAATCTGGCATACGTCAAAAGAGGTTGAAGTTCTGACATTCTAGTGAGTTAAATTGCTTAACATCTCTGTGCAATTACTGCTGCTGCAGTGAGGGGGAAGAGGGGATTGTTGGCTGCTGACCTTGCAAGTGCAAGGTGAAATCCCCTCCTGTGCTGACTCAGACGTGGGCTGGTGGCAGCTGATCAGTCAGTCATGTGTGCCAGTCCACCTGTAGTGCTACAGCTAGCAAATTAAATCACACTAGGCAGAAATGACAAGGCCTTTGGGTTTTAGGCCAGCAAACATCAGCTTTAATGGAAACTTCTGTGAAAGAAGCCAGGGCTGCTTTTGATGTGTGTGTGGATTGCTTTTTCACACTGATATAGTCTTAAAAAAATCCAAACAAACCTATCCATATCTGTGGTTGGAATTCTGTCTGGTTTTTCTTTACAAAAATGAATGTGATCAGCAGGTTTTCTAGATAACAGAAGAAATATCAATTTTGGATGTGCAGTGCTGTCTTCAATTTTGCTCTCACGCTAACATACGAAAGATTATAAGGGAAGGAATCAATGCAAAACCATTCCGGTAACTAAATGGATCCCTATTAGTTTTCAGGAAATTGATTTTTAGTGGGCATTTGTGTATGTTAGCTGCTGTACTGCTTTGAGTGAGGTGGTATTAGATTTTTAACTGTCAATGATTTACCAAATATGTTTTGTTCTGGACTATGTTGCACACAAGGGGCTTGGGGAGTAAGAGGGCAAAAGCCTTTTTCTGGTTCAAGTGAAGGCTGAGTTTTCCTGTTAGGCCATTATTACAAATGGCTTTTCTAATATCTTGATTTTTCCCAGTGCCATTGCTTTTCGTGGTTAAGTTTGAGTTTCTTGGGAAGTTTATACTCTAATCAGATTGGCTTCATGGAAAAGTTCTACTTCACCATTTCAGTGATGCTGAGAGCGCCTGTAGAAAGTGTAGAAGAGGAAGAAAAGCCTCAGATTTTATATTTGAATTTTATGGCTTTTCTGGTAGTGGCATTTGTCCTGATTAGGTTTAGTCAAATAAACTCAAGGCTACTGTGTTGGGGCCATGAAGCATAATGGAATGTACCAGATAAATCTGTTTTCCTACTGCAGGGCACAGCTACTAACTCTGTTCCTTCTTGGTATTGTATTCGTAATATATAATTAAAAATAAACTAACACTTTGCTTTCACATCTTACCTGCTAAGCCATTGGAGTTTCACCAAATGAGACTGAATTTGTAAGCTGTCAAATGTGACCAAATCACGGTGGAGGTAGCAGGAAAGTCTTGCATTGCAGTAAACTAAGTCTGTTGATCTTGAGATGAAAGTTCAGTGGAAAAGCTGATGGAAAAAGTAGCAGAACACAAAAAGACGAGCTGCTCAACTGCTGCAAATGAACTGGCTGGCAAGGAACATTCATGTGAAAGAAATGCTAATGCAAACAGTGCAAAAGAAACCAAAATGAAAAGAAAAATACTGCCGTATTGTCACTTCTCGAGTATACATAAGACACAGTTTCATATGGAAAAAGAGGTGTTAGTGGATAGTCAAACTGAAGTGTTCTGTGATGTCTGTGGAGGCAGGAATGGAATGCCTAAGGTATTCCTGCAAACCTCACTCTTGAGTATGTAATAACTGTAAGTCCAGAACTTCCAAAGTATTTTTAAGAGGCAATTGCAAACATGCTACATGATCATAATGTGTATTGAAAGGCAAATGCAATCAAAGTCCATTATAGTGTATCACTGGGTACAGTAAAACAATGTCAACTCCAAAGACATTTGGAAAATAGCTGAAAGGCAGCTGTGGAGAGGATGCAAATTTTTGCTCCTTGTTATGCACCCATGAACATGTGGTTTGCACAATGCAAAGAACTTGACTGTGGGAAGGATGTCCTTCAAAAATATAATTGACTTTCCTGCAGTGATATGTAGAAGAATCTGACATGGCATCTCACAGTTTCAGGCAAGTGTTATATTGATGAATGAATCACATGTGCTTTCTCAGAGATGTACTTCTGAGTTTAGAGTCTCACCATGTATGCAGAAGGGTAAAGTAGTTCTCCTGCAAACAATCAGAAACAATCAGAAGACAGTTCTGGGAATAGGGATTGAAGCTGACCAGAGAAGATATTCCTCATGTAAGAGGTGTGACACAGGACCCATTAAGGTGGTCTTTCAGAAGAAGCTGGCCAAGTGCATGGAACAGTCAGAGGAACATTTTTATTTTCACCATTTTTATTGTCAGCATAAAAATTCAAAACCTGATGTATTTGTTTTCTCTCAAATCGATCATACTACATAGTTGGTCTCCCATATGCCTGCTGAATTTTCTGACTTCAATATTAGAGGTAACAAAATATGGAGATAAAGAGAGATAGGGAAGATGATACCCAGAGCTATCAACAATAAAAAAACACCTTCCCCAAAATAAAGATACTGATCTATCTCTACCTAGTTGCTAAAAGGCTGATGTCACACAGAATTGTCAAATTGCATAAATACACACTGCATGGCAAAAGGATGTGATGTAAATCAGTTCTTTTGTGAACTGCTTAGAGATTCAGGATCTTGCTTTCAAGTCACATCCAGCCAGTACAGTCAGGAAAACCTATTGTATATGGGATCTGGATTTAGACTGTTATATAGGTTTTAGGTAGTTTTATGACTGAAGTTTTAATTTTAAGGGGAAAACTTTATTGCAGTTAGGAAAGAAATAATTGTTTCGAAAGGTTTCAGTTCACCAGTCTTCTGACCATCACAAAAACCCCAACACCCTATGGGTTTTTTTAAGGATGGATCTGCTTCTGTTTTTCATAAGCACTTCTAGATCTTGTATGTATTCATAATGAACTTAATTTGTACTGTACATAAACTACACAGCCATGGTTAGTGGGGAAATGTGTCAGGATTTGTTTTTTAAAATGCTTTTTAGTTTTCATATAAACAGTCTGGGATGATCAAAATGAAAGACAAAGCATAACCCAGATGAAGGGTCAGCATCTGTGTAAACTTGAATGCTGAGCACATGTGTGGCTGGGTTGTATCCTCCACAGGAGTATGTGTTATTTATCATTTGATTTTACAGCACTTAACCCCCCCAAAAGAGCCTCAAAACTCCATTAACCTTGAATCTCTCATTTTTAACTAGTATAAATATGTTTGCATAATGTACTAGTCAACGTTGACATCGGATTAAATATAGCCAGAAATCCTGAAACAGCTGTCCCAATACCTGAGACTGAACCACACTAGTTCCTGGCCCATGACAACTAAATAAAGAGCAAAAACCTGTCCCCTATTGTGTTATAGCTCTACAGTATATATTAACTCATGCCATTCTGTAGTTTCACTTTTCTGTAGGAATTTAACAGCTGAATATTTAACCTGTGTTTCAGCCTCTGCCTTGTGTATCACCGTAATCAAGCTCAGAGCTTTAAGCAGAGAAAAATACATTAATGTGTTAGGGAAATATTTTGGATAAATTCTGCTTTAATGGGAGAGGATTGTAGGATGAAAGCATGACAACAGAAAGTTCAGTGCTTTAATATCTAAAATTAGCTATTGCTGTAAGTGCTAATTGAGTAGAAATATGTTTTCAAAAGCTGCTAGAAAGCGTATATTCATATGATGACTCCTCCTCTTAAACAGCTCTGCTTTTATCCTTGAAGGGTATTGCATCAGCACAGATCAAAGTCATCAGACATATGCTGCTTTACAAATAATGTATCTGTTTTCTATTTCTTCTAAAAGATATGCCAAATAAAGAGAGTTATTAAGCTTTTCAAGACAATTTGAAGAAGATAAAGCTTGTCGGTGGTGTTAAGTTGCCAAACCCAAAAGATGTAATGTCAACATTAGAAGAACAAACTATTCCCCCAAACAGTCTGTTGGGCTTTTATGCCAATCAGGTTGCACCATATTTCATTCCTGAATCTGGTCTGTAATTCTCTGATAACTCCCCCAGATAGTGATAAAAATACTTCAGGTAGATCTTGAGTGCTTCAGCAGCTCAGGTTATGGAAGGATAAAGGGTCCCCATTTCATCGGTGCAGTTCAGGCAGCTCTGTCTTTGCTGTCAGTGCCTACTGCCGGATTTGCAGCTTCTGGAAGTGCAGATGGGCTGCAGGGGACTGACACAGCTCAAGATGAAGGTCTGGTTTATGTCCAGGCATATGAAGTTTGGGTGGAAAGGGATCACAATAAGATTAAATTCCCCTGAGCTTGCCTTTTGTGTCTCTTGCCATGTATGTACAAGTAGCAGGAGAAATCAGAAGCCATCAACCTTCAAGGATTTCTCTCTCCTTTTCCCCACCCTGGGTTGCATTCAGTGGCATCATTCAGAAGGAAACTAAGTACTGAAATTATGTATTATTTACATAGGTTGATATAAAGGAAAATAAAAATCTTTGCTGTTGCTGCTGCCGCTTCTGCGAGACTCTGCAGTCGCATTAAGACATCTCCTCTTGTTTAAAATACAGGACTGGAAGGCAAAAGATGAACTGTCTGCTCAAGCAGAACTCTGCTAACATGGTAGATGTGATGGTTGTCCAGACAAATGTCATTTTAATTCTTTGCAGAGAGCATAAGGAAGCATAAGGAATTTATAAACTTTGTTGAAGTAATACAGCTTGAGTTTGTGACGGTACAAATTGGCAGTTGATGCTGATGTGACATAGAGCTGGACAGATGAGAAGAAAATGACTGGAGGGATGAGGGAAATGTATGGCAGTGTGGCAAAGCGTGTGGTTTTGTACAGAGATGCATCAGTTTAATTTCCGAGCAGCGATCGCTTCAGAGAGGCAAAGTGCTTCAATTACTTTATTATAGATAACGTCTGAAATTGTCTTTAAAAATTAAGAAAAAAAAGTCCGTTTGGTTTAGTCAAACTCCCTGGAAGCTTAAATGTGAAATCTGTTATTTTACAAAATTTCCCAGCCTCTTTCCTGTATCCATAGTTTGTTATCGTAGGATTTTTGAAGAGATTTGCTTTTGTCACTTGGCTGTTTGGCAAAGTGAAAGGCAGTGTGAAAACATAAGCTTTTCAAAAGAATCTCTAAACAAAATCAATAGACTTCCAGGGAAAAAAAAAAAGAGAGTAAAACAAGGAAAAATGATAGCTTAGGCTTAATGTCCTGAAAGCTGTAATGCCTGTTTGGCATTTGGTGTCTGTTTTTGCAGGATAGAAGGCAGAATGGGTTCAGAGAGGGCAGACTTGATGCTGGGTAATCAGACTTCTGTGCTGTAAAGACAGTTTGATCCCTCTTCAGGATTGTACTTTTCAATCATAATTAGAAGTTTCTGATGTCGTAGAATTTGGAGGTGTTCCCCAAACATGTAAACTAGGAAGGGATAATAGCTTAAATCCCAGTTTTTCATGTGTGTAGTCCAAAGCACATTGACTGCAGCTCCCCTGCTGTTTTCTGCTGTTTGTGCAAGTCTGCACTCTTATTCCAGATAATTAATTCCTATTTTGCAATAATATCAGAAAGCACTGGATTGCTTTTATATGTTTGAAATGTCTGAGTGAGTTGGACAGCTTTATGAAACTGATATCCTGAATCTCTGATTGAAGAGTATAATGGGAGAGATGAATTGAGATGAAAGTCTAGAAATGTGGCACAAAGTACTATTTTTAAAAAAGAAAATATTATGCATAGCTCAGGTTTAGTTTTTCTCAAATGGTGCTACGTTCTGCAAACGATAATAGAGCTCACAGTTTTGCATGGTTTGCAGTTTGACATATTTGGACTTTGATAGTTTCAAAAAATAAAACATCCTACAAAACCAGTTGAAAGCAATTACTCACATTGTAGCTGCAGAAGAACTGATTGTGCTTATGTGTCATAATGTGAGGGCATATCCACAATTTTATTCCAGAAAACTTATGTTTGTGATTACACTATTCATCTTGTACTGTGGAAATGCTTCCTGGCTCTCTAGCACACATGTATGTGATTGTATATAACCATATATACCATAGTAAGGATCAGCTTTCTGTCCATAGGCAGAGAGATTAAAAAGTTTTCCTGTATTTTTTTTTTCTTCCTTTCATCCCAAGTATTGATAGGAAGGTTCTTGACCTGTTCTGTGCAAAAAGATGGGAAGGTTTGAATCTATAACTTGAATTTGGGATGAGTCCTAGGAGTAAAGGAGGAAAGCAGTTTAGAATTTTCTTAATGCCACGTTGTAGGAGAAAGGGATCTACACTCTGGATGAAGTAAATAGTCAGTGTACCCCTGTTGGTGGCACCAATCCTCTTGCACACAT
This sequence comes from Acanthisitta chloris, assembly GCF_000695815.1. Classification (NCBI taxonomy): domain Eukaryota; kingdom Metazoa; phylum Chordata; class Aves; order Passeriformes; family Acanthisittidae; genus Acanthisitta; species Acanthisitta chloris. The sequence goes on from NW_008678528.1 coordinate 69,917, forward strand.
CCTTGTTAACCAAGGAGTAACTTTTCTGGGATAAGGACCCAAGTCTTCTCTCATGATTGCATAGTGAAAGGAAATTAGTTATTGTATGGGAAGTTAAAAATAAAGGGAATTGCAAGCCTTGTGTTCATGCAAGAGTGGATGAGCTCGTCCAGGATGTTCCCTCTATAAAATGCATTTAATCCTGTGCTTACTTGTTATGCAAAATACATGTAAATTTATGTAGATATACATGCAGAATAATAGCTTTGACCCTCAGGCTGTTGGCGAGATGCCAGTGTGGCCCTGGGTACTACAGCACATTTGATCTCTCTATCCTGGCAATTTCCTGGGATTATGTTATCATTTGATTTTTAATGTGAGTTTCAGCCACTTAACAGTCTGATCGGTTTCCCTTTTACCACCAGCTTTGCTCACGCAGAAGTAAACAAACATATTTATCACCCATGGGATCAGTGAGTGCTAATAAAGTTGCTGTTGCTTGCATTTTGGGTTTAGTTTTGTGACAGACACGTTCTAAGTGAACAAGTAGTGTTGTGCTTGCACCACAGGGCAGCAGGAAAGGGGAAGATCCAAGGCCAGCAGCAGTGCTGGGGAAATAGCATCCTTGGTGCTGGATGGGCCTGTGAGGGGTCCCTGCTGGGTCAGCCCTGTGGTGGGTTTCTCACTGGGGCTCCCCAAGAACCAGCCAGGTTGGTGGCACTTCAGGGCTGCGTGTGACTTCATTTGGCTTTAATTCTAGTAACTCTGTGTTTGCAGGGGAGTAGAAATGAGTGTAACAAACTGGAACTGCTGTGGGGGTTTTGTTTGCTTTTGCAGGAAGTTGGCTGCAGTGTGCCAAAGCTGGCTACGTTTTTGGGTGGAATACTGCCTGTCTTGTTACATGTGGAAATCCTGGAATTACATCTCTGAAAGCATATTTAGGTGTCTGGTCTTACATGTGTTCCTCTGGGAATCCATAATAATACAATCCCTTCCTTAAAAAGTAAGATCACTCTAGCACCATATGCGATCACAATGCAAGACACTATCAGCCCTGTTTGCATTTTAAACTCCCAACCTCAGTTCTGCCTTCTTAAACTAATTGTTTGCTATTCCTGGCAGATATTTCCAGTGGACATTCTGTGCTAAAAGTTTTAGGTTTGGGACTTTTGAAGCAATGTATACAGATGTAATTAATGGCTGAAGACTAACAGACGTTACTTTGTCAGCAGCACTGGCTGTGTGGCCCTGGAATTTCTTGCAAGACGATATTTGTTTTGCAGTGCAGATTGTTTTAAAATATAAAAGTAATTTCCACATTAATGTGTGATGCTTGATTTATAGAAGAAAATGTTATTGTTTAATTTGCCCACGGAAACTATTTCAATTATAGGCTCCCACTCATGTAATCAAATTTGTAAAATAAATAAAAAGAAGACAAATAAAAACCTTTTCTCCCTGTGCTCCAGCCAGGAATTTAATTCCTTTTAAATTAGCAAGTCTACTTGTATCTTTTGATTTTGTCATTTCCTATGACACTTTCTGAACATTGACTATTAGTTTTGTATATTGAATCATTCCTCTTGCATTTTCATTTCCCTTTTGTTACAAGTGAACTTGAATGTTCATCAGACCTTGGAAACATGACCAGGCCTTTTCTGATGTATGTCAGAGCACACTGTTATTGAGGAGAATGTACACACAGTGGATTTGTGAGGCTGAAAGATCACACTGCCTTTACACATGCCTTAAAACAATGCACTTGGTATCAAGTAGTGAGAAAATACTTAGAAAAACTTTCATGAAATGGTTGTGAGAACAAAAATTAAAAAAGCTATTATATTCCATAATCAGATTTTTCACTTAGAATGCTCCACAGATGCCTTCCTTTCATGCTGTTCTTGCCTGCTGACTTTCATCTGCTTGTGACATGGTCACCTGCCCTTGAATTCATAGGATCATGGAATGGCCTGGGTTGGAAGGGACCTTAAAGATCAACTAGTTCCAACCCTCCTGCCATGGGTAGTGGTGCCTCTCACTAGATCAGGTGGCTCTGAGCTCCATCCAGCCTGGCCTTGAATACTTCAAAACTGCTTGAAGTGTGATACATGAACCTGAAGATGATGATGTGGGTGTGTCTCTTCCCAGAGGGCTGTCTCATCCATAGTCCTCCCCATGGACATGAGGGATCTAGAGCAGGAATAATAGAGTATTGGACTTCTGAGAATGATTTGTCAACCTACGTGTTGGCTCCTGTTAAGCCTTGTCACAGCTGTGACTGGTATTTATGGCACTGAGGTGTCTCTTAGGGAAAAAAAATTCACACGTGTACTCTTTTACTCAGGTTTTGTTGCTTTTTTTGGTATCTAGTAGCTGTAGATTTTCTTGTTAGCCTTGAAGGTCACTTTCTAAGTAAGCAGTAGCTTCCTTATTTACTGAATGTAAAAAAAAATCTATTGATAGAAATGGTGTATGGAAAATGAGAAACCATTCCATAAAAGAATGGAAAGTGTAATGCAAGTAGCTTTGAGCTAAAGATTTTGTGGTTGCTCACAAAGGCACACAACAGGATCTGTTAGATTTTGAGCCTCCTGTTGGGCTCATTATATTTTCCTAAATGTTTTCCAAATAATAATCCACAATGAAATTGAAACCAGTGTTTCTGTCAGGCTTTTAGAGCTCTGATGCTTATAGTGACATCATAGTAGTATTGCATTTTGGAAGCAAACAGCACACAGGACATAAAACAAAGACTCTGCATTGGAAGAGAAACCCATTTTCACTGCTTTAAATAGGTGTTTGATGTTTTTATTGGCTTGGACTTGGATTGCAGAGTCCTGTAGCATTCTGTGGGCACCAAGTCCTCTGTAGTGCGAAACTTTCATATATTTGTAGAATGGCTTGGGTTGGAAGGGACCTTAAAGATCATGTAGTTCCAACCCCCCAATATACTTTGCAATGAATTTTAGTGATTTTTAATAAATCACTTTAGTTTCCGGTCTTGTTTAGTCTGGAAAAAAATAATTGAATTTTCTTGTCATATTTAGTCATTTAGGTTTAGAGTGATCATCATAGCAAAAGGATTATCATTGGGGTGGTGTTATTTCTTTGTAAATTAAAAGGCTTATGAAGGAATGTACTTAATAAGCAAAAGTGCCCTCTTCATCTCTTCATGTTGGTATGTTCTGTCTTTGGAGCAATGTTGAGCTGAATCAATAAGAGCGATGGAAAAGGGATTATTTAGATTAAAAAAATAGGATTTAGTTGTGTTGCCATTCAAAGTTGTCATTGCATCTCAGTTATAGAACTATTACAAAGCTGTTGCATTGATTTTTCTGTAATGCTTAATATCGCTCATTTGTGATAGCCTTCATGAAGCCACTTGACTTGGCTGTTGATGCCAATGGATCAACCAATGTGCTGCTTTCTAGAGCAACACAAAACCCCCAGAGCCTCCAGCGTGTGACAGTTGGGGTTTTTTTTGCCTTTTCTATAGGAGTTTTTTTATCAAGACTTCCAGGCAAATCTAACTTCAGTGATCCTAGTGTGTGTTCTTGAACCGTGGGCTTTCCGGAAACATGTTTCCACTGAGCATTGTCCCTCTTCTTTCCAGACATCATGCTTGCCATCACTTCTATTCCTAGTGGGACAGCGTGTGCAGTGCTTAACTCTGGACTCTATTGTGAAGCAGCACAGAAGCTGGCAGTGTTTTCTCTTTCTTTTTCCTATTGATTTGCTTTCATGTCACCCTTGCTTTCAGTAGCTCTCCTTTTTTAGACTTCACAGGGGAAGTCTAAAAGTCAGGGGAATTGCAAAAGGGGAGGAGGGAATGAAGTAAGCCTCTTGTTTGAACATTGTGAGTACCAGAAGGTGTTTTATTTTTAAAGTAATAAAAAATTACTTTTCTGCAATAGTGTCCTTGTGATAACATCATTTTTCTGGAGTCGTCAGATTTTAACGACCTCAATCAAAAGATGCATATAGGAGTCAGTGTGTTTGCATGCTGTTGCTTGATTGGTGGTTTTTGATGAAGGTCTGCCTTGGTTTTTAGCTGCAGGGTTCACTTTTTCACCTGTGGAAGTATGGTAATTTTAGAGTTTGCAGAGATCATCCATTCCTGTTCACCTCTTATGCTCCAGTGTTTGGGCTACAATGTGACATTTGGTCTTGGAGGACTGTAAACAGGATGGAACAGAACAGGCTCAGGTGAGAGAGAAACCTAGGGGTTAAAATGAGGTGGTAAAACCTGGTATTTTTCCTGGAGGAGAGTAGTTTGTCTTTGAAGTTAGTGCCACTGGTTTCATTTCTGCTACTCGCTGTTGCTTGTGTGGATTTCTCCTACTCCTGCATTAATGTGAGATGATGTGTATTATAAAGAAGAATTTCAGCATTTTTTGGTAACATCACAGCCAAAATCTGCTTCATTTTATTTTAAAATAATTTTTTAAAGAGAGATATTAAAGATACCCTGGTGAACTCTTGGCAAGCTCCTAATTTGTCTCCGATGTACGTGGCAGACAGCCTTGGATGTAGAAATACTAACCCTCTGGATTTGTTCAGTTGCAGTACAGAAATGTATGTTCTTTGATTGTTCACTTCAGGATCACAGAAACAGAAACATGATCACATCAATATGCACTTGAGGCTTAAGAGCTCCATGCTGGTACATCTGTGTCATTTAGGAAGTTTAAAATAGGCTTTGCAGATGTTGGGAGTAATGGAGTATGTTGTTTACTTTTTATTCATTTCCATCGTATGTCGTGCTCTGTACATGAATAGTCAATCATGTTGGAGTATATCTTCTATGAGGATTTCCTGGGCTTCCAGTGGGTCTTGTTTATAAATATTTTACTTTTGTTTCTGAAATTTGGGTTAGGCAATATTGCACAAGGGTCTATTTTGTAAGCATGAAACACAGATTAATTTGTTCTATAGGTACCAAATCCTTGAGCTGTGGGAGGATTTTCCAATATGGATGGCTTGCAGTATGCACAATGCTTCTAAAATAAGGCAGTGGGCTTATTTTAAGTACAGACTGAAGCAGCCAGAAGTCAATACCAAAGATCAGCCATTGCAATTTGGCCTGTGTTGCTGTGATTAAATTAATGTGCTACCATTTACAGCTATAGTGATACCAACAAAGTAAGAAATGGTCACTGTAAACTGGGAAGTTGCAGCTTGTCTTAAACAGATGCTCTTAATAGAAAATCAACATGACATTAATTTTGCTGACCAACATGTCTTTTGTAATGCTTTGAATTTTGTCTCAAATTGGACCCCAATCTGCAAATTAATTATTGTTCATTACACTAAGACAAGTTAGCGTGTGCTGTGGCTATAACGTGCATGAGTAATTGGTACTTCATTAGTTACTGCCTTGATGTGCTTTTACTGCTGCAACAACATATCCTTCTCTTGCCTGAGTTCTTGTAGCAGTAGTTTTCCAACTGTCTGTTTTACATACATATTTGCTGCACTAAAGAAGAAAAGTGATCTCAAATTTAGTCAGAGGCCTGATCTCCAGCATTACCATCTTATAGGTCAGCCTATTGGTTTTTTGAAGACACATTAGAAATATTTGATGTTCAGAAGCACCTTTCGGAATAAGATCAGAAATTACTATCCCTCATTTAAATCTTTTTCTATATATGAGTATGCAATAAGTAACATCTCTACATATTTATTTTGACCTCCATCTTGAAAGAGGAGGAAGTGAAGCTGCTCCTTGGTATTATTATGTTTGTGGGGGTAGAGCTGCATTGCTTTAGGAGAGAGTAAAATATCAAACTAGCATTTGCTGTAGGTATAATGAAATTTTCTGTACTGATTTTACTAGTAACTGCAGTTTGGGGAAGAAAAGTTTGTATCTTAGCCAGCTGGAACTGCATTGGACTGTAACTTATTCATGCTGGATTTTTGGTGTCCATGTGTTCATAACCACAAATCTCGTTAAATTACATCCAGCACTTGCATTTATGTGTGTAGTATATGATATTTAAAAGATAAGCTGTTAGGCATTTACATATTTTAGTGTACAATCAGACTCTAGCATATAAATGGTCATCCTCAATGCCAAATTTTACTCATTGGTTACAGTATTAAACTCATTCTAAACCGTAATTTTTTGATTACATGATATTAGAGGTATTCAATATGCAAACTTAGAAATCTTTGGGTTCAGCTTTTCTCCATGTGTGGTGCTTTATTCCCACATTCTGAAACTAAAATTCGGGGGCTTTCAATTTTCTAAGTAACATGCTGCTAACATTTAATATTTAAAATGGGCACAGAATGTAAGAAATTGTTTTATTGCCGTCGACATATGTCTCTCCATAATTATTTTGGCTTGTGCTCTGGGTGAGTTAGGAGGTGGCAACCATAACTTTTAACATTCTTATCCCCCTGTCTCTTTTTCTTTCCTTATTCTTTTTTCTTCTTAGTTGCAAAGAAATAGAGCTTTTTTAGACAAAGCTCCTACTTGTACCCTACTCTCTTCCAGTTGTTTTTTGTTCTTCTGTGATTTGATGAGAGAGTACGAGCAATATAAAATATAAATTTCATTTTCCCCAGTGCAGAAAACAGTCATAGAGAAATTAGTGGGTGACTTACACACTTTTTTCTTATGAAGCCCAAAGAATAGTAGCAAAAACTCCCCAGTAAGGAACCTAAAAGTGGGGAAGAATTACTTTGAGGTTTACTGTATGAAAAAATCCTTACTTGAAAGGAGGAGTCCAATTCCATGGACTTACCAGGAGGGGAGTCATAATTTGAGTGACATGGAAAAAAGAAGAAGAAATGCCAGCACCTTTGGAAATGAGAGAGGTTTAGCTATCTTTTGATGATTACTCTCAGTAGTACTGTCCTGCAGTGTAGTATGCTTCCATGCATAAACTTCCCAGTGAAATTCAAGGAACTGGTTTCAGCTTTCAACAAATAAGTAGTGTTGCAACTTTCTTGTAATCCTTTAGAAAATAATTACATTTATTATTTCTTATTCAGCAGAAACACATTAGCTGGAGACTGGTTGGGTTTTGTTCTGAGTAGGAGTGCTCTGTAATGCAGTGCTCTGCCAAGACCTTTGACTGGTTCCCTTACATGGTCCTTCTGAATGTGCTTGAAAAGCTGCCTTCCTCTGAGGCTGGGGAGAGTTCATTTATTTGGTAAGGTCAGTTTTTATGGAGGAGTATGGCATAGGAATAGGGGAATGGATGGTGTCATGGTAAAGCTAGTGGTCAGATTGGGCTCCAGCTGTGCAGTTTGCAACATGTGATTGTAAGCTGAAAGGATGAAATATATGAAATTGAAGCTCATGAAAAAGTTGTAAGAAGTGATGCCTCAGGGAAGTGAGAGGAAGAGGGGTAGAAAGCTCTGGGTTGATGTTTTTGTTAAACTGACTTTCAAAGCCTGTTCGGTGTGGAGCAAGTACCTGATGGTTCCATTACAGGCTGCTGCAGCAGCAGGCACTGGATGAAAATGCCCAGACCTGGTGCAGTCAGGCAGATGGCTCTGTGGGAGTATCCTCTGCCACAGGGGACAGTGTCACCCTTAATATTTGCAACTACAAAGTGCAATAGTGACATCCACAGACAGGAGGCAACAGTAGATTGGTGACAACTACCTCTGCTGTGATGTGGCTTTACCCGAGAAATGGGGAACAACATAGTAATACCAAGGACCAGCTTCAGCTTCACTTCCTCCTCTTTAAGATGGATGTCAGAATAAATGTGTAGGGGTGCTACTTATTTCCTAATCTTACATAAAAAAAGATTTCAATGAAGAATAGTAATTTCTGCTCTTAGTCTAAAACGTGCTTCTGAAGATCAGATATTTCTAATATGTCCTCAAAAAAGAAGTTTAGTAGTAGCTAGGGAAATAGTGCAGTAGCTCAGCTATGCTTAAAATGTAATATATGCCACATGAGTGCTAATCACTTTGTGCTGTGTGGCATGATGCCTTTAATCACCTATGAGAACTTTCAGGAGTTGTTAACATTTTCTTTCATTTGTACAGCAATGTCATTCTCTGGGTTTTTTATAGGAAAGAATAACCCTCTGTTGGCTTATGCAAATAAATCATCTCTTAATGCACTTGAAACAGAATGATTCCCAAAGGAAGATGAGTGGCAAATCAAACTGGCTGCAAATGAAAGTAACCTCTCAGACCAGAGTTACAAATGTTTTATTCAGATGAACAAAGCTTCTTTATTTTAGCACTCTAATCCATTTTCCTCTCGCTTTTTTCCAAATAGTACTGTCATCCCGAAATGACAAGGATTGATCATTAAATTACTGTTGCCTAATTTACCTCATCGTTTCTCTGCAGACAGTGTTTGATTGAAAGTTCAAGTCTTTTGATGGGTATTGCTAATATGGAATTTTTAAAGTTTTGGCCAATATATTACATTTTTTGACAAAAATGCAAACAGTTTGCTGCTTGGATGATTAACGTTTCATAAAGAGCTTTACAAAAGAACCAACCGTGTTGGTTTTAATTAGTTAAAGGATTGTATGCTTGGTGCATCCCAACATGATGGATTATTCCCAAGTCACCTCTGTAGCTGCTTATTTACAATTCTGGCTGTTGCCTCAATGTGGATAGCTTTTGCAGTCAGTATATTCCAAGTTCAGTTAAGTTTTGCTTCTCTATTAATATGCCATGAATTATCTAGTGGATATTGCTTTGTAAACATTTCTGTAGTGTTTTCATATTTGAATGCTGTAAGAATGTCATTGTTATAGTTAGGAAAAAAGACACTTACTTTGGCAGAAGTTCTCCAGATAAGTCAATATGTTTCCATCAAACAGCTGTCATGGGTAATATAGCTGAATTTATACCTGCAGGGTTGATGGGCAGGTTTTCTCAGAAAGGAAAAATGCAGCAGGTAAATGTTGTATTATTGCTTTTGCCAGTTTGCAAGGCTGAATGAGAGAGGATTGGCTGCTTGTGACTATAAGCATGAGCTTTTCTTTTCATTCCTTCCCTGAACCTCTCTCTGTGGAGTGTATTGGATCATTGTCTCTGCCAGCACTGTGTGTGTTTCCATGTTCTGGAGGATTTTTGATGATCCAGCTCTCAGCTGCCAGAAGCACAGCCAATGAACTGATGCTCCCAAGGTCATCTATAATGCACGTGGGTGGATTTCCTCGCTGTAAACTGTGTTCACAGCCATCCCAGGATATGGAACTGGCTTTGATTTTTGGCTTTGGCCAGAGCTTCAGACAAATCTGCCTCTTCACTGAAAGCTGGGGAGAGAAAGCTGACAAAAAGAGGAGGGAGGGAAAGAAGCAGGAACAATGCAGTTTACATGGCTGGTGACTTTAATTAAAATCCCAGTACAAAGTTTACTCAATGCACACGGCACAGTTTATGCTAAAGTTTAGTAAAAGCACATTTAAGCACTCATTTGTTAAGCAGTTGGTTTTTTTAGGCAAAATATAGTTTATACTGGCAGTATAAAAGATTCATTTGTATCTCTAGATTGCAGTTAGCACCATTCTTATGCTGTTGGTTTTATTGGCTTTATAATATTCTGATGCCAAAAGCAAAGGAAGCACTAAATGTAATGAAGCATTTTTAAAAGTGTTTGAGAGCAACAGAAATTTCTGTAAATTAAAATCAGTTTTCTGTAGAGCAGAAGATAAAGATCCCCTTACATATACGTATGTTTGTATATGTGTGAATGTATATTTATTTAAGAGAGGACCTGCATGTTTTCTATGAGTACTCCTACAGATGGTCTTTATTTCTTTTTTATTTTCCTTTTTTTCTTTCAAAACACCAGGTAGTTTTATATTTGGACACATTGAGGGCAAACTTTGTGCTTAGTTTTGCATGAATGGAAGAAGATACCAAAATGGTTATAGTCATCTGGTCTGACTTTTTATGACTCTTTTGTGCAATGCAGGAAGTGTTTGGGCTGGATTCCCCCGATGTACCAGGTCATGTGGTGCAGGCACTACTGTTGATGTTAGCTGCTCCATAAAAGACAGCTTTATACTTGTCTCTGTGTTCCCAGTGGGCTGTATATAACATACAAGGAACAGCCTCATCAATGGGGCACCAAGACACTGGCAAGTCGTGTTTATCTCAGTGATCTTTCGACTACAACCCCTCTGAGAGTCCAGATAAAGCCTAATGTATTGTATACTGTCACATGAACCTGGTATCCAGAAAGCCTAGAAAGCAAAAACTGGTGAAAATCCCCAATGTGAGTCTGTAGGTAGCTGGGGAGATGTAACCAGACAGCTGTAGGCTGTTTATTGATTTCTTCCTCCTTTAAATTCAGGACCTATGACCATGCTGTCACCCAGTCAGCAGCATAGTAGGACCATGACCTTGTTCTTGCTGAAGTCAATGGGAGCTTTGCTGTTGGCTTCAACAAAAGCACGAGTCTAAGGTGAGACAGCTGCTGCAGGTCTTTAATTGAAAATGCCTAACACTTCTTATTTCTTTGGGGTAATATTTAACTGTTTAGGTTTCTCTCTCCGACATCTCTGCAGAAAAGAGAGCTCTTCCCTGTGAGAGTTTTATACTGCTGCACAACGCTGTTCAGCTGCTCTCGTAAGGATTTTATTAATTGGTATGATTAGTTTAGGTGTAATAAATGAAGGATGCAGAGAAATTGTGAGATTTAGTGAAGGCTTTTTTTCCCAGACAGCACAGTATTGTGGTTTTAAGGATGCTGAACACTGATGGTTGCTTAGTGTCCCTGATAATCAGGTCCATTGCTCTGGCAAACAAGTGAAGCAGCCAGGTGAATCAGAGGTAAGACTCTGCTGAGGCTGTGCCCTGGAGATGTGCATCAAGACCAGAAATTGTTTTCTGAAGGGGATTTTAAAGACATTTTTGGTTTATGAGGACAGGCTTGCTCCCAGAGATTTGTCCCTACAGTCCTGGGGAAAATTCTTAACCAGTTAACATGAAAATTCTCTTCTGTGACCCTGCAGATGCCTGTTCAGCAGCAAGAACCAAGATGAATTTTTTTTCCCTGATAAACCCCTGGCAGAGATATGATCCATGGAGATAGGAGCTGGCTAGATGCTTTAATATTTCTCTTGCTGTTCTGGCAGTTGTTCATTAAGGATCTAAATATGCCACCTGAGACTTGATAGAATTGAGAGCAGGATAATTATAATGAGATCACAATGAAACCGAGGTCCTTATCCTGTTGGTAATAGTCTGGGGCCAGGTGTAACTAATTGATGGACTGAGGTCCACACTTGCAAATATTGTTTTATATAACAGATTTATTTTTTTCCTAAAATGAATACCTACTTTCATAGGCTGTCTTTATTTGTCTGCACACAGACTTCCTTTCTCAGTTTATGGTGATAACAAAAAAAATGTTTAATGTGCAGTCTCCTCTGTGATTTGCTTCACTTTTGTTTCATTTGGTTGCTTGGTACATCCTTTCCATTGCCTTCTTATTCAACTGGGGAAGCTCAGTGAACAACCATCTTCTGTGATCAAATACCCTTTTGTGCAGCATGGATGGAAGAACTTCTTCAGTCTTTAAGGGTAACTGAAGAAAAACTAGGGAAAAGTCACTTCTGTTGCCCTGTGCAGTCTATTGAGTGGGTTTGTATTGGAGATTACTTGTCAGAAAGACTAGAATTTGATTTGAATGATAAATAAAGGGAAGGGGGAAGGCTGGTCCCAGGACTGCACTACACCAAAGAATGTGATGTTAATATTTCATATTCAGAGTAGTTTGTTATAGTCCTATTTGTTGTGTCTCAGAAGGACTGCTGAAAACATTGAACAGGTGTTATAACCTATTGCTACTGTAACCTGATGAGTAGGACATGATGCTCTGTAAAGCCCCGCATTGGGTTTTCTTTCCTTACTGGTGTTTTGAAGGAGGTAAATTACGTTCTTGTGTTTCATTTATTGGAAAAAGTCAGCAGGTGTATGCTAAGTGACTTCCCCAAGACATGCAACCTGCCAGTGCTCAAGGCTAACACAATAACTGGATTGTCTTGTGTTCTTTATTGCATATATATGAGAAAAGCACTTCCTAAGCTGCTTGAAAGGAAATACAGGGGAGGGCTCTTACAGGCTTGTTTATCCGTAATAATATTTGTCTTTTGAATACTAGTTTTTCGTTTTTTCATTACTCAAAGAGAACAGAATGAATAGAGTAACTTTGTAAAAAGTGTTTTCCCTGTATTTGGTGTTTGAAAGAAGTGCAAAGTGTCCTTAGAAAAATCCTGACTGTTGAGAAATCTGGTTGAGTTTCAGCAGCCGTCTCTGATCCACAGCTTTTCAGTTCTGCTTTAAGGATGTGAAGTTATTGACAATCCTACACGTCCGTGAAAGGATAAGTAAATGAATTGTTATTAAGGAGTGTTGAAAGAAGTGATTGTCATTGAAGAGTTAGGAAAATGTTAATGTCAGGATTGACAAGGAGGTAATTATACTTCAGTAGCTTCGTATTCAATTGATGTTTACTGGCAGGCAATCTGGAGAGTATTTCAGAGGCCTATAGCCTGCCTCCTCTTTATTTATATTTTCTGTCTCTTCTCTGTCCTCTGGTCCTGTTTGTCCCCTTCATCTATGCACACTTTGTATGCATATTCCCTTGGGAGGGTTGGGTTTAAAAAGCTGCAACCCTCTTTCTCCTTTCACTGGATATAAAAAAAAATTGTTTCTTTCAGATTAGAATGGAATCCAGTTCATTGGAATTTATTATCAATTATGAGACCAATAGGGGCCTTATTTTGACATTTCATGTGCTTTCTGTGCCTTTGGTTACGTGTGGTTTAACTGGCAGGGGCAGGAGGGCTGTTCTCAGTTTGAAGTGTATGATGTTCTCTTTTCAACTTACCGAGCGTTCCTTAAGGCACTTGTCAGAAAACTGCAAGAACTGGGCCTGTTTCCCACAAGGAGCTAAAAATAGCAGGGAGGGGAGTGACTGGGAGCTCAGTGTGATTGGTTTGATTTTATTTATTGATTCAAAAATTTCAAGGCTAAGTTTGCCATGACTAGGAATTTGCATGTTCCATGTGGTCCAAAGCTGTAGGTTCTGATACCCAAAAATCTTCCCATGTCCTATCCCCATGTACCTAGGAATTCACACTATTTCCTTTATTACCTTATAAGAGGGTTATTTTTGTGGTGGTATAGGAATGAAAAGGGTTTTTTTCAGTAACATCTATGTGTTCCTCTTTTGGAGCTTTTGAGGTCTTGAGTGGGAGTACCCTGCAGCTACAGTGTTTGGGCCAACATCAGCAGCAAAGGAATTTGAGATTTATTTTTTTAATGTATTTGACACCAATACCACCAGCCTATTTATGGAGGAATTACAGCAGTTGAATCTGACTACTAAAGCAGCTGAGCAGAAGATGCAGGTAATTGTCTCACTGTTTAGTGTACCAAAAAAGGATGTACGTGTGTCAATTCTGGGAAGCTAAGGGGCACTAGGAATTCTCCTGTGGTGAAGGACCACTTCAGGTGAGGGATGCTTTTCTTGGCTGCTCTCCAAAGGGGACCACAGCTTGGACAGAAGAGAGCAGAAAGGTCTAAAAACCTTGAAAGCTGCAAAGCAATTCATGATGGCTGGATGGCTGCTGCTGCAGGGATGTTTCTGGTGAGCAGAGGGAAGGGCTGTGGCTATGGCTTCAGCCAGCCAGTCACTCAAGTGACAGCAGGACCTGCTTTCTTCTGTGCAGAGCAGCATCAGTTCCCCCTTTTAGTGATGTAAGATATTTTGTCTTTTTTTCCTCAGAGAGCCAAAAATGGGCAACGGGGTTGATTTTGGTATTTATATGGTGCCAACACTGCAGAGACCATGGGGGTAAAGCCATATTGGACCCAAGGCACCAAATCCTCTTTAGCATGTGTCTCTTGTGGCAGAGGTTGGCTCCTGCTACATTAGGTCAGGGCTGGGGTACACAGGGCACAGCATCCTTTGCCTTTAGGAACTGGGGTAGGAAAAACAAGTGCTCGACCATGCTGAGCACCTGTTATTCCTGTCAGTGGTGCCAGCAGCTCTCCATAACTGGCCTCAATGAAACAATCAGCTGGCGATGTACTGACACAAATAGCTGCAGTGCTAATTTTTAGAGGTGCTCAGCACCATCTGCTCTCACAGGACTCACCTTACTGAGGAGAAGGTTAAGTGGCTATTTAATCATGGTCTGTAAGTACCCACTGAGGGATAAGATGTCTGGAGCAAAGGACTCTTTAAGCTAGCAGGCAAAGCCACGGGATCCAACGGCTGGGAGTTGAAGCCAGCAAAGATCAAACAGGAAAGGCAAGATGTATTTTTAAGAGAGGGTAATTAGTCCTTGGAACAAGTTGCTGGTGGATGTGGCAAAACTGTCCATCACTGCAAGCGTTTAAATTGCATCTTACGCTCTGTTGCCATCACAAGTACTTGGGCTAGACAGAGAGGCTTGGCAGGGAGGGATGCTGTGACCTGCATCGTGTGGGAGGTCACATGAGACAGTAATGTAACACTTCTGGCTGTAATGCAGTACACCTGGAGTCTGGGGTGCTCCGGAGAACCCAACGGGAGAGGAGGATTCCTTACAGAGTCTCCAACGTTCACAATTGGCTTTCGTCCCCTGGTGAGCTACAAATGTCTCTTTGTGTGCACAAGATGTATAAGCCCCACAGGCTGACAGTTACATTACTGAGCTGGGGTTACAAATTCAAGTCCCTGATCTGTGTCAAGCAGGACAGGTTTTTTCATCAAAAGTTGCAAAATTAGACAATGTATAGGATTGAGTCCAGCCTGTCTATCTTCTTAGTGACTCACCTGTTGACTCAAATACTTTAGCTCTACCCCCTAAAAGCTAGTTTGTAAAAGCAAAACTATGTCTCTGTGAAATGACCCAGCTCCAATGAAATGTGGTATTTTCATTAAGATTTTCAATTAGATCATGTGCTCAGGACCTGTGAAAATCAGCTTGGAGTGAACAGGAAATGAAACAATCCCATCATGGTTTGGGCTGGAAGAAGTTTTGCTGTTTCATTGAAGAGATAATGCCATTCTGCAAGTGGAGGATTAACCATGACAATCTTCTCGCGGGGTGGGGGGAGATGTTTTGTTGGGGATTCAAAAGCGAGAGGCCAGCTGGGGCAGGCAGTGAAAGGTCTTTCAG
Source organism: Acanthisitta chloris (assembly GCF_000695815.1). Lineage (NCBI taxonomy): Eukaryota > Metazoa > Chordata > Aves > Passeriformes > Acanthisittidae > Acanthisitta > Acanthisitta chloris. Next base: position 85,003 of record NW_008678528.1, read on the forward strand.
TTGCAGGGCTCACTGTGAATAAAGATGCTGAGGATCACGGGACAGAGCAGCAGAGGAGGGAGGGTGAGCTCCCCAGCTGGGATTTCAGGACATGGTGTATCAGCCTGTGCCTTGGATGGGATCAGATCTTTTCCATCCAGGAATCAGAGACAGAGGATGTGAACAGAAAGAAAGGCCAAGATCATACCCTCTTGCTTCCAGTGCATGGGGTGCTCTGCACTAAATTAATGATGCTACATTATTGTTGAATGCCACATAAGGGCTTAAGTTTGTGTATGTTGTTCTGTAGGGTGTTTGCAGAGCATGATTACCTAGGCTTTGTTTTTGATGTTTTTTTGATTGCTTTCCTGATGCTGAGAATTTCTGAAATCCAAGCTCCCTGAACCCCTAGCAAGAAGGATGGTTTCTGCTTGCAGCATGAGTATTTGCTAGCTCTCCTGTGATTACAGTGGTCACCCTACAGGTACACCCTGTTTCTGATGGTGAACCACCGTGTTTGTCCCCTGAATCTGACATCTTCATTTGCATGGCTAGCACTTCCATTGGATCCCATTGGTTGGGTCAGCATTGCTCAGGGTCTTGTAATACATCAGTCACACAAGACACTTTACCTCATTCTCCTTCCCTTTCCAAAAAGTGATGTTAGAGTGGGGAGAGAAGTTAAAACTCAAGGCCAAGTCAGGTTGAAAAAAGGAAAAGCCTGTTGGGGCTCCTCAGCATTTCAGGTCTGTCAGTCACTGCTATTTGCTGCCCATTGAAGGCTTAGCTCCACAGGCAAAGCTTTCCCTTATCCCTTATGTGCCACAGTGCACAGGGCCTTGCTTTAAAGCTTCTGAACAAATTTGAGGGGTTTTAGAGATGTAAGCATTTCCTAGAATCAACTGTCACTTTTCTGTTACACTGTTAATACTAATAAGTTAATACTCTCTGTGCCTGGAAACAAATGCTTTTTCATTGCTACTGAGAAAGTCTGGAGGCTATTCGATTTGTATGCTTGCTTGATGGAATTACAATATATCAGTGGTCAAAAGGATGTTACATGGTAATTTACACCATGCTCAGGGCAAATCTGAGAGCAGTTTCAGCTGACATGCGTGGCAAAATGTGCAGCAGTGACAATATTTTTGGTTCCTTAATTTGTCTCTGAAGCATTACATCGGGTTTGATTTTGCACAGGCAATTTAGAACTGAATGTTTAGATTTAGCCTTTTGAATAATTCCTTATGACATTTTTTTCCTATGTAGTTTAGTTATGTTGGAAACCATGTATAAACTTTGCAAAACAATTTAGAAACTGGAGGTGGAAGGAAAGACATAACCCTCAATAGAGGCATGATTCTGGACAACAATTTTGGATACAATATTTGTCCTGAGATACTTGGAGAGGAGTCACAGATGTCCACACATCACAGGAAAACTATCATGGTCTCTGTGTCCAGGGTGAGCTAAATTTCTCCAAGTCTGGCATTTTTGGAGGCCAAACATATTTATTTAACAGCACACTTTGCCTCCTCTTTGAACACAAGCTGACCTTATTCAATAAGATGTGACATGTGTAACAAGATATCACAGTAACAGAAAATCAAAAATAATATCTTCAAAGCTTGGATTGGAAGTTGCCAAAGAGGTCTACAGTCTTTCCATCCTCCTTTCACAGACAAATATTAGAATAAATTGTTCAAATAAAGTGTGCCAAGGGGAAGGGGGAATGTGCTTCATGTTGAAGAAGAAGAAGAATATGCACTCAATTGCAGTCAGGTAACGACAAGTAATTTGGACTAGCATCTGGTGTTTTACATCTGTGGGCTTCATCTGCAGCTGTTATCATCAGGGGTTTGGGGTGGAGAAGGGAAGGAGAGAGAAAGGACTAGACTTGATTGGCTTCTGTGTTTTGGCTAAGAAGATTTAAACTGTGTGGGAGTCATCTGCTTTATTTCACAGAAACAAAAAGCAGATGGGGAAGAGAATATAAACCAGATAACAACTAAGGTGCAAGGTTAACAGGGATGGTTGTGTCTGCTCTTGAGATACCTGTGTGTTTCTTGGAGTAAGATAACACCCAGTTATAAAAAAAGGTGCAGTAAGATTTGTATTCATTAGCAATAATGCAGTTGTAATTGTTCTGCTATTGCCAATGTACCATGTTAGAGAAAAAGATTTATGTTTGCTGACGTATGTTGGGAAAAAAAGCTGGATCAGCAGTAATAGGATAAACAGATCTGTTTGGAAAATGTATGAAAAATATTATAACATTGCCAGTAGCATCATTTCAGTGGGTGTTTCCAGTTTAAAGCTGACTGGGTGAAAGTTGCTTCTGCCAACAGATGCTGGAACAGACTTCACCCATCCCCCGCAAGGCTCATAACTGGCATTGCTTTGCCCGAGTGCCCTGTGCCTACCACCAGCTCTGTCAAAACTGAAGTGAATAGTCCTGGCGAACTATAAGGGTTGTTGGCAAGGGCTTTGCTGATCTTATTTCAGCAAGAATGTTCTGATTTGAGGGAGAGAAAGACATTTCTAACCCTTTCTGCATCACAAGACCAAGCAAGCTGCCATTAAGTTTCATCTGCATCTTTAACTACTTGAGCGAAATGAGAAGAAAGCAGCTGTAGTTGTGCTCTCTGCTGATGCCAGGCCAAACACAGCATTGCAGTGACTCAAGGCAATAACCTGCCCATGTGGTCATAATTCAGGTTTAGATAATTTGCACATTCATTTGAGAAAGATCCCTCAAATCTCAGCTGTAAAGCCCTAGATTTTCTTGCAGCTTTAGACATACTTTGAAGGAGCTCAGAATTTCAGGGCTTCACAGACAGTGAAATAACCCATGCGAGGGACCTGCTGTAAACAAATAGTGGTTTTTTTTCTGGGTAGGTGATGCCTAAAGTTGATGTCCCTAGAAGTATTCAAGGCCATGCTGGATGGGGCTTTGAGCAACCTGGTCTAGCTCTGTCCAGCACTCTCCATCATGAAGTTTCTAGGCTATTTGTCCTATTGGAATTGCAGGTTTATGGCACCAAACACAGCCCTGCATCAAACGAGGAGCTCGAGTGAGACTTAGCCACCTCCAGCCACATGTAACACTGTCATCTCCCTGCCGAACCTAGTGCAGGTTTTCTCTGCAATGGTTAAACCCTTGCAGCACTTGGGGCTGCTGAAGTCACTGCTCAGATGTTTTGGCAGCCTAATGTTTTATTGCTGTTTCTGCAGAACTTTAATAGAAAACATTTAGTGTGAACTTCATTCTGTTTGCTCAGTCATATGCAACAAGGCTTTGGGGAAGAAAAGTTTTCTGTATCTTCATAATAAATACATGTTTGTGTGTGTGATGGAAGATGAACACAGTAATTGAAGCAAACACTCAGGCACACAAACATATATGCATACATATATATATATATGCATATATTTTCTTTTACTTTCTGATGTCATGATATATTTTTGGATGAGACAGACTTCTGTGGTTTTGGGCTAAATACTTTCTTTTTCCTAATGTCCTAAATATATTTATAAATGTAGCCACCGAAGTATGTTTAAAGATTATATTTAAGTATTTCTTTGGATGTTTACTAGCATTTTATGTGCTAGACTCTTTCCAAATATATGTGCTTGGCTGTTTTTTTACTAGAAAAGTGAGGAGTAAAAAAATACGTTTAACGATCTTGGGACACTAGAAATGTGTTAGTTCTTCCCCAATAGTCCCACTGACTTCAGTCAACAATTTCTAATGAAATGCAAACATCCAGTCCCCATGTTCAGTGTGAGAATTAAATATAAATATGATATAAAAGCATTTTGTTCTGGTGCTCTTTAAGCTCATCTCGTCTCTAATAGCAATAGAATCAGCACATTTCTATTGGTTTCTGATGTTTTGTAGCCATTTATTTTACAAGTGTTAGATTTTGGTGTTTGTAATCTTAAAATGTTTCTAGATGTATTTGCTACTACAGAGATCCTGTATTTCTGACAGTAAGACAACTCTGAAAAGTCTCAAGATGGGACATTTCAAAAAGTAATGGGAAGCTTTGGAAAAAGCAACCAAATACCTTTTTTAGGCTTTACAAACTTAACAGTGGTTAAATGTGCTTTAATAAACGCTATTAATTTGCTTTGACAGGATATGTAACCTGCATTCATTTCTTTAATCAAAGACATTTTTACTGGTGGGTGCTAATTTCATTTATATTGTAACAGCTAAATTATAAACCTAGGACACAATTTGCATTAATTATGGCTCAGTTCAAGCCCCAGTTCAGGTAGGAATTGTCAGGATGACGATAACAAATAGAGTGTTTGCTTTCTGCCTTAAATCTTTGTCGGACTCTGGGTCTCTAGAAACCTGGATGTTAATTTCTGAATCACACCTGTGTAGGGATGAAAATGGATTCTGTACATGTGGCCTTTTTAAACCCAAGAGTAACCCATTAACTGAGAGAGAGAATGAAAATCCTGCAAGTCTGGGAAGGGAGAAGGGGACAAAATGTTGTCAAGAAGTGGAATGATGTGATTCCTGATTGAAGTTTTTTGTGTTTTCTCTACTTATTACTTGCAAGGCAGTACTTTACTAGACCTGGCAACCCAGAAAATGATCTTCCAGTAGAAAAAGGGGCCATAATTACTGAGTCTGGGTGAAAATATCATCGTCAAATTAATCTAATTCTGCACAACACAGAGTTCATTTGCTTTCAGGAGAATTTTTGAAACTGGATGGATTTCAAGCTATGTTTTAATGCAAATTTTTGGCTGCCTGCCTCCTCAAAGTCAAGGGTCACTGCTCAATAACTGAGTATAAATACAGTGAGTGCAGTAGGCCTTGGTTTCAGTCATGCAGAACCAATTTTTAGTTCGATGGTATCACTGTTGCATACTTTTAATTGAAACCGCTGTGAGAAATACTGACGTAAATCCTCATTATTATTCTGGTTTTCCCCTGTAAGCTTATGGTGCTGTCTGACTTTGATATTGCTGTGATCACCAGCACCAATATTCAAACACAGATATATCCCCAAGTTTGGGAATTGGGATAAGAATTACCTTTTGATGATTAAAACCAGAGTACCAGAGAGTACCAATGTATTCATTAGCCTGTTAATCAAATGCTTCTGCTAATGCCAGTTGTTATGAAGATTTAATAGGTTTAACATGGGACTGTGGCACAACCCCAACAGCCCTTAGTGCTTGTACTGAAACTAAAATATTCATCCTGGCAAACAGACCTAATGTTTATTCTCCTGTGATCATTTCTTTCTTCTGCCCAACAAAAAGAAGTGAACCTCTAGTGTATGTTGAACATGTTCTTCAAAACAGTATTTTTAACATAACAAGAGCATTCCTTGAAAGTATGTTTTCTACCTCCTTAAAATTAACAGTTCCCATAAATAAGTCATCTCTTCTAATCAGTAACTTTTCTTTGTCAGTGGCTCTTGTACAGAAGACTTATATGCTGAAAAAGATGTCAGCGTAGTTGAATTGTAGGTCACAAGAAGTCCAATAACTCACACCATGTCTAAAATTTGCTGGGCGATGTGTTTGGGAAACTCTTCCTTCTGGCCCTAGCTGGTACCTGACTCCCAAGGGGAGGGTGCAAGTCCTAAATAGTGAATTTAGAAAATTAGTGCAGTCACAGAGAGAGGAAAATGTCTTTTTTTCAGCAAGGGTCAGATTTTGAAATCCATCCACAGCTTTCTCTCAGCATTGCAATTGAAATGGTTATCTGATGTTTATCTCTGTGACCTCTTTCAGCCTCCTCAATCTTAAAGGTATCTCAGGAAGAATTTCAAATACAGCTCCAGGACTATGTTACTATGCAGGGGAATGTGAAGTTTTTTTGCCTTCTCCTGTTTTTAGAGTGATGCTGAAGCAAAGGGGAGACAAAAGGACACAAGCTGTTTGCTGAGTGTCCCTATTTTGAGGAAATCACTTCTGGTCTGTGTGTTTTCAGACAGCCCCTGAGGGGTTTGGGGAGGATAGATGTGTTCAGTGACCTGTCCCAGTGTGGAGCCCAGCACAGTGAACACTGTATTCATTGCCCCTTTTTAGCTGGGAGTTAACTAGATGGATTAATTCTTCATATATCTATAGGCATGAACATGAGTCTGGTCCTTAACTGATTTATAGCTCTTTTATGGACTGTTGTGGTCTCAGCTCTTTAATTTGTGAGATAAGGTGATGGAAATTAATGGCAATATTTAGCTCAAGTGATGCAGCTATAATGCTTTAATATCAAAACACCTCACTTCCTCAATGACACTTTTTCTCAATGCATACAGCATGTCTGTTGTATTGTCTTATATGATTTTACCATATAAGAAACCTGAAATTTCAGAATTGATGCAAGGATAGAAGTAGTTGAGTTTTATGTTCACCTTTGGGACACTTCCCTTCTTAAACTAATCTCACTGTGCCTGCTCCGGGCAGACCTTGTTATTCCCTTTTTTACTTTTTAATACATACACGGTAGTTAATGTGTTTTTTGGTCACCTCTTAATGCTTGTTCTTCACTCTTTAAATGTAATTTAAGCTATGAAAATCCACCTGTAGCACTTTGTCATCCCAGTCACTTGAAATGGGTGACACTCCCTGTTGGCAAAGTAAATTTCTAGCTTTTCTGTGTGCTGAGTGTGTAGTTAAATATTTGAATGTTCTCAATATTTAATCAATTAGGTTTTTCAAAGGCACACAAGAAAGCTGGCAGTCCTTTTGTTTGTTTATAAGTAGTAGGCTCAGGTAGGGCGATTATATATTGTGTCAGTAGCAGTAGGAAAGGAATGTTTGGGAAGACTCTGAAATGTAAATTTGGAGAACAGCCTACCAGAAGGGAACAAAGATGGGGATTATAGAAAAGAATTTGCAAGCAAAGGCAGATTAGAGGGACTTTGTTTTTCTCATTAGTTTCTGTTCCTTCAGGAGATCAGCAACAAATCACCTGAAAAGCTCAAGTGTCCACTTGCAGGCTCTGAGCACTTGAGACTGTGTTGGGCTTTTCTCTCACCCCTCCCTCAAATACCAAAGTAATTGGAAAGAAAAAGTATGTCTCCTGTGCATGTGCTGATGGGTAGTGTAAAGTGTTATATAAAGTGTGCAGATCTAACTTTTTAGCTGTTTTCCTATATTGCTGTTGTTCCTCTCTGAGGAAAATGTGGCCCCAACTTTGCTATGGCCTGTGTGAGCTCTCTGGGGAAGTATATTGCTCTGAAATTTATGTCATAAACAGCTAGGAACGGATGGGAATTTCATGAATGGACTTGGTTTCTGTGAGCAGTTTTGGGTACCACAAGATATAAAGAAGGATATAAAATTGTTAGCATCCAAAGGAAGACTACAAAGATGGTGAGGGATCTAGCCATATGAGGAGCAGCTGAGGCCACTTGTCTTGTTCAGCCTGGAGAAGATGAGACTGAGGGGAGACCTCACAGCATTCTGCAGCTTCCTCACAAGGGGAAGATAAGAGGCAGGCACTGATCTCTTCTTTCTGGTGTCCAGGGACAGGACTTGAGGGAATGGCATGAAGCTGTGTCAAGGAGGAGAGGGTGCACTGGGTATTAGGAAAAGGTTCTTCACCCAGAGGGTGTTTGGGCACTGGAACAGCTCCCCAAGGAAGTTCTCACAGCACTAAGCCTAACAGAGTTCAAGAAGCATTTGGAAAATGCTCTCAGCACGTGGTGTGATTCTTGGGGCTGTCCTGTGCAGGGCCAAGAGTTGGACTCAACAGTCCTTGTGGATCTCTTCCATCTCAGGTTATTCTATGATTCATAGTAGGAAAGGCAGTGGCAGGATGTGAATAACCTACAATGGATTGGAGTCTTGCTACCCCTTCTGCTTCTTTCTCCTGGGTACCCCTGGGCTGGGGAACCTATTTGCCTTCTGTGATCTCTATGGGTATGTAGTCTTAATTTGGAACAAGCTTTACTCTTTTTTTTTCTCCCACTGAAGCCTTCAGCAAAGATCCCCAATATTTGTAGGCAGCACTATGTCTATTTTCTAGCAAGTGTTGTAAGCAGCTTAGTAAACAGCATGAGGAAGGAATTTTGCTTCTAGCTCCCAGGAGCTGTAGAAATCTTCTCTTCTTGGCACAGCAAAACCAGCAGGCCTGAAATCTCCTTTCCAGCTCAGCATGGTGATCGGGCCAAGTCCCACGTCGATCACTGAGGAACACCCAATTACAGCACAATTTTCCTAGTTCCGTCAAGAGTAATTTATCCAGTGGCTTGGCCAGCAGTGTAATTACAGCTTGAGATTCACATTAGGTAATCTGAGCAGACAGGTAGAACAAATTACAGAAATAACATGGTGGCGTGGGGTAGGTTGGCAGAGCATAGCTTTGCTGCTCCCTCACTTCCCCTCCAGTTGTGTGACTACCAGTCTGAATTGCTCTACACCCTTTGAGCCTTATAGTCTGTTTTGAACTACCCCTGCCTTAATCAAGTGTCACTTGCCAAGGACTTGTTGGGACTCCTCAAAAACTAATCTACAGGGAGACAGGGGCAGCTTGGTGATTTGTTTTAGATGATGGACTTCTAGCATGTGACTTCCCCTTGCCTCAGCACTTCAGTGTCTGGTTCTGTGTTGAGGCCATAATCCTCCATCACCACAGAAAATCCAAATTCCTTATTATGAGGAATTACTTTAGAGTCTGCCAAAATGAAAAGTTCCTTTTTGAATTTGTATGTTGATAAGTTTGATATGTATTGTGTTCTGCAACAATTGCTATTCCAATTTTTGCTTTTTTTGCACCCTTATTTTACTTCTATCTGCTGTTTGTGTTGTGAGGAAGAAGGGTTGCCTTTACCTGCAATACACACTTGCAAAACTTTTTCTGTCATATTGTACTTGGGCATATGCAATATGTTTAAGTAAAGTTTGAAATTTGTGAGACAGAATGGACTGGTTTTGTTTCAGTATTATCAAATTAGCACCTTAATTTACTACAAGTGCAAATGGAGTGTCTGTTGTAAGCTATATAGCAAGTGAACTTAGTATTTCAATTCTCTGCGTTGCATTTGGCAGTGTAGCATAAGAGGTGATGAATACATGGCCCCTGTGGTTGAATAAAATACTTTATTCAAAATATAGAAGATTGCCTCTCTCTCAAAAAAAAGAAGCCAAAACAGCTTGCTATGAAGATACTAGCGGGCGAGAAAAAGAGAGAAGAATAAACATGTCATTAGGTATTCAAAAATGTTAACCATAGTTTGCCTTAAGCATTGTGATTGTCATTCACATTGTTTTCTGCTGAAAAGTTTTTATTTGTCGAACATACTGACTTTATGCCTGTAAATTATATATTTTCCTGATAATATATACGAAATTCATGAAATCTGCTAGTAAGAGACATATTTGTAGTCTGCAGTCCCATGCAACACTTCAACACTCCATTGAAAAATAAGAACTAAAAGGCCAATAATTGCAGGATACTATAGCATAGCAGTTTACATTGGGTATAAATTTGGTTAGACACATTTTTTTTTAATGCTAAATCCTAATTTTGGGTCTAGATTGTTCAGAATGTGGTGTTTCCCAGCTTGCTGTTGAGTGGCATGGAGTTTGTAAGAGAAGCCTAGGGGTGGGGTCAGGACTTAAATATAGAGCTCATAAATGCAGCAATGTTATTTGGGTTTTAACTGGGTTGGAATTTACTAGAATTTTCACTAAATCTGCACCTTCTTCAGGCACTGAACTTGCAAAGGAGTGGATCTCTGGCTTTATGGTGGTATTTGTAAAGTCCTCTTGGATTTCAGTTTGCTCCATGCTTCAGGACAGAGAGTAACAGGCCAACTTTTCAGAAAGGCTTTTACTATTTTGAAATATGGGACTGCCCTCTTCTCTGCATGTTGGGATCTTTCAGAGTAAAACAGTGTTATATTCCAAGATTATGATTATCCCTCTAGATCTGTTGACAGGGTTTTGAGGATCCTAGCATCTGTTGTCTAACTCTTCCCAATAATTTTGGTGTTGAGCAGGTCTCTGTGCTGTACAGATATTGTAATTGTGAGACAGCCAGAAAGCCTTGCATCTGACTCATGGCAGTACTGTCAGGGACTTGCTGTACTCATTTTTATCCCCCCAATTATTCACAAAATAAATTTTCTTAGCTTCAATCCATCTGTGCTGGAAATGTCCACAAAACTTTCTCCAATGTGGACAGAACAACACGCTCTGCATTTGCACCAAGGCAGCTGGTCCTCAGAATTTGCCTTTCACTCAGTGCTTTGAGTTTTGAAATGAAAATACAAAGTCTGCTCCTGACAGCCGGTGGTGGTATTCTCTGGTGACTGCTTGCAAAGTTCTATGGCTGTGGCTGGACAGGGTGTAGGGGTGTTTCTAAACAGTTCTGCTAAAATCAGTGCAGCTAGTGCACAGGGGTTCACTTTTATATAATATAAACCCAGTCAATAACTACTATCTTGTTGGATTATTTTTGTAGTAGGAAATATTTCTTTTCCCAAAATGCTAGTCAGATTCTTTCAAAGGAATGTCAAATGGTGGGGGAAAAATTGTCTTAAGAAAAATTATAGCATAAATACCTGTTTGTACTGAAGGTCGACAGATGTTTAGCTCTTCCTCAACACCAGGTGTTTTTGCAAATGCCCACCTGAAGTCAGAGAGGGACAAATCCAGCTTGGTTTCCAAGTGGCACATGTTCACAACACGTGAATTCATGCAGAGGACCTCAAAGCCAATGCTGCCAGAAAACCAAGGAGTATTTGGTACAGAATTGAGCAAAGACTCTGGTGCTTCAAGTGATTCCAGCTGGGGCATGGGCAAAATGTTTTCTGTCACTGGAAATTCATTTTGTGATTCAGCAAAATGCCTCAGTTCTTTTGCAAGGACTGAAGTTGAGGATTTCACATCTGCCTTAAAAACATGGAAATTCCTTTTTTTGTTGTTTTCTCCTTTCTTTTTTGGTGGTTGGTGCATGTTATAAGATGGTATTTTCCAAGGCTTTGCATTTACCATACTGGCAACCTTTCATGTGTTAGAGGGTCAGTCCCTAGTGTCTGAACCCTGTAATTAAACATCTGTCAACTCTCTAACCATGTCGTCATGTCTAGGCTGGCACTCTTGTTCTCCCAACATTTTGTTTTTAAGTCTCATTCTTCTAACTGTATAGGGCTGTTTCTCATTAATCTGCAGTGTGATTATTTGTAATAATATTCTACATTATTGTTTTGAAGTGAGCATAAATGTACAGAGTTTTAAAAAGGGGTTTTTATAAATAGCATCAGTATATGTAATCTGATAAATCAGATGGTGGGTAACACATTGATTTTTGGTTCATTTGTTTGAAAATTGGGCGTCTGACACGTGGTAAGTGGTGGAAATGGTGTAATACTGGCTACTGCCTGAGAGCAGGAAAACTGTCCTTCATCACTGATACTAATAATGGCAGTGTAACATCTGTCAGGGTGACTGGTCCGGTGTTGTTAATCATGACAAGCTTCCTTGACTTAGGTTCAGTGCAACAACTCTTTTTTTGATGTAAGGCTTATTACCTATTCAAAACCACAATGGTCCAGACGTGGGTATGAAATTACTAGATGGGTTTGAATTACTATCATTTTGCTACTGTTGAACTGCTCAAAATCTGGTACAACGTTTCTCTCAAGAGTTTTGTTTTTGTTAATATGTAGCCCACAAAGGTGTGGGGTGTGGTTTATTTTAAAATTGTGTGTGAAACTGATGTCAAGATGAAATTTGATACTAAGTTTCAAAGCCAGTTCTATACTGAACAATGTCACTGTCAAATTCTTGTATTTATGTCTTTTGATTCTGGTAGAACTGGAATAAAAATACATGTTACATGCTCTGCTGGATGTACAGGTGTATTTACAGTTGAGCATCTATTTCAATATGGGGATGAAATCTGTGGAACTCACTGGTTTCCATGTTGCTCTATGTCTAATTTTATGTTTTCTTACACACAAGCAAAAGAAAAAAGTAAAATATTTTCCCTTTGGTTGTTTTGGTGTACAGATACTGTTTAAACTAATTTGGCTTTATTGTTCAAATACCAGATCTGTGCTAAGAAATAATGTTTTAAGATGCATAGGCCTGCTGACTTCAAAGCTTCAAGGAAAACAGTATCCTGCATGGTTCTTTGGTACACTGCCCCACTTCTACCCTATCACAGTCAGCTTTATTTTCTCTGCAACAGCTTTTTGGGCTAATATGGGTAAAGAGCTGGTGAAATGTGATCAAGCTTTTTGGAACCAGATCTGAATACGGTGGTGGCTGCCAAAGTTGGTCATGCTCAGGGTCACTGCTGAGTCCTGGTGGTCTGGGCTGAGCCATGCAGTGAGGTGATTTTTCTTTTGACATGCCAGCCAGGGAACTATTCTGGGAGGTATTAACTCAGCATAGAGAATTGACCTCCTATTCTTCAGAAGGAATATCAAGTCGCGGGATAATAGTGTTGCATGCTTGCACTAACAAGGAGGGTGATTTAAAGTCTTATCAGTTGGTGTTCCCACATGGCCCTACGTCAAGGAGCCTTCCTGGAGAAAACTACCGAGCTAAAATGGAAATAATGTGTGCTGGGGGGGGGAATAGCAGCTCTATAAATATATTCATAATGGTCTGTGTTTAAATAACACACTGCAGCATCTTTTGACGGAGGCATATCATGGGTAATAAAGTAAGCACATGAGGTTAACTGCTGTAGGTGACAGTTATATACCAATGAAGCAAATCCTGGTGTCCTTCCTGGAACTTATTTACATGGTAGTGCCTGACAGATGCAATCCTTCTGCGGAACTTCACACGACACTGTTCTGCTCTCAGGAACAAAGGTTCATCTTTGTGGTTAAAAGGGAAGAAAAGTGCTGCTGTGCACATGTGGTGCCTCTTGCAGGTCACGAGGTGATTGCAGCAGAGCTTTTGTGGTGGAAGGCATTCTCTGCCATGAAGACAGGCTGAGAGAGTTGAGATTGTTCAGCCTGGAGCACAGGAGGTTCTGGGGAGACCTAGCTCCTTCCAGTACCTATTGGGGTTACAAGAGAGACACAGAGAGACTTTTTACAAGGACATAGAGTGATGGGATAAGGTGGAATGGCTTTAAACTGACAGAGGGCAGGTTTAGATTAAATATACTTAAGAAATTCTTTATTGTGAGGGTGGTGAGGCACTGGCCCAGGTTGCCAGAGATGCTGTGGATGCCCCATCCCTGGAAGTGTTCAAGGCCAGGTTGGATGGGGCTTTGAGCACCCTGGGGATGGGGAGTGGGGGGGTGGAACTAGTTAATCTTTGAGGTCCCTTCTAGCCCAAACCATTCTGTGATGATAGGTGATGACTGTTCTGATGGCCACATGCTTTTTCAGCATGCTGCTGATTTCTGAGTAATTTGCCTGAAGTATGTATGGCTTCCTTCAACAAATATGTTATTCTGTATTGACATTCTCTTTCCATTATTCTATTTGTCCTTCATCTCCCCCTCCCCTCATTTTCTCACTTTAATGTAGCTTTATTATAGTTGCATACATTTATAATCATCTAGTAATAGACATGTAGTAGATTTTCTCAGATATTTCCTAACACAGTATATGATTATTTCCCACTTTTTATTGTAGGGATAGCAAATAGACAGAAATAATGGCTTGTTGCTGGCACTCCTTAGGCACACTCTGTGCATATTTGCAGGGGGGCATAGGTGGATATTGAGATTTGTATGAGTGTTCATACCCAAATGAGAAGTGCTTTAATTGCTCGCTCTCCTTCATTCATCTTCCTTAAGATGCTGAACCAAAATCCCATTCCTCTGCTAATCTCCCTACCCATCATATATTAGATTTTGTAACTGCTCCATAACTTGTGCAAGAACTAACAGATTGTCAGACACTTGTAATCAAAGTGCTGTTTCATTCCAGCTGACTGCTCAGTGCAGCCTTACAGTGTGAGTGTCGTAAAGCTTGGAGCAGGCTAATGGAAGAGAAAGGGGAGCAGCAAGAAAACATGCCAAAATTGCACCAGGTGCAACAGGACTACACCTTAGTCCAGAGCTGTGAGGGGTAAAATACTGCACCTTTCAGCTAATAATCTGCAATCCCATTATTGCTGAGCCGTGAGCTGAACTGTTGGTCACGTGCAGGTTGGATTAATTTATCTGCTTTTTGCACTGTATATCCAAAAACTGACACTTAATTATGTTGTCCCACAGTAGATCAAGTTTTACAACAGCAACAAAAGATGAAAACTGCTTTCTATTGGGGCCATTGAGAGGATAAACAGTGCTGTGTTACAGGAGGGAACGGCAGTCAGCTGTGTTGCCATCTGGGAGAGAAGCACTGAAGTGCTATTAATATGTAAACCTTTTAGATTATTTTTTTTCTTAAGATTTGGTAGCATTTCTGGAGAACTGATTTCAACTCTGAAGTAAATTTTGGTGTCAAACGATACTGCAAATGGTATTACAGCACCAATTAATGCGAGCGGAACTATAAGCTCATTTGCTTTTAAGGTATCATCTTCTGACACTAGTGCAGTGAGAATACCACATCAGATCAGGTTGTGGTACGTCAAAAAATCCTCTCTGTTGCATAAACATCCTATTTGACACAGAAGAGGACAGTGCAGACTCTTCTCTATCCTCAGCAAAGCCTATCCATATTTATTTCAGCTAATCTTTTGATTCACTGTAGTAATCACCTAAATATCCTAATTGGCTAATTATATTATTGCTTTCACTGCTAATGTGCTAATTGTTTTATTTCTGGGAAAGTTGTAAAATATGTTACTCAATATTGATTTATTTATCTTCTGCTCCATTTATTTTTATTACAATATGGTTTGATTTAATTCTGTGTTTCAGGAAATCATTATCATACATAAGCATGTTAGTGAAGAAGAGTAGGGGCAGAGTGAAAAAGGGAAAGGCACCATTATACAGAAGAGAGATAAATACAAGGTAGAAATTATATGTTTAAATGAATTTATTGTGTGGACAGAACATGTCTGGCTACATTTCATTCATCTAGTTTCCATCCAATAAAACACAAAAATAAAAAGCCAATCAGTACCAACTCTCCAGGGTTTTACTGTCCTGGTTTCTGGTCAACAAGGCCCAATTGCCTCTTTACATTCTTGAAAGCATCAGCCCTTTTAAAAGGCTCTTCTGGCTGTGCCTAATTGCTGGGACTGTCTCTCTGCACAGCCCTGAGCTATGACAGGGAATTAGGTCCCCAGAGCAAAGATGGTTTTCTGTGGAGGCAAAGCAGGGGAGGAACAGCTTCTCATCAGGATGATTACCAGGTGAAGATACAAAACTTCTAAGTTCCATCTGGGAAGCTCAGCACCCTCTATTAGAGGCAGAAACTCAGATAACACTGCTTCAGCAGGCTCTTTGCTGTGGTTTTGCTGTGCTAATTATTGTGATGGCTGTGTTAGTTGCTCCATAGGCCAGTGATGACCCTTTTGGGGGTGAAAAGCAAGTAAATTCTAAAGATAAACTGCAGTTCAGAAAATAAGGTAATGCTTATGCTTAAAATTGAGCCCACACTGAATGTTGGTCTGTAGCATTTTCCACCTTTTGCATTTACTGTGTCAAAACCGGGAGTGAGACCCATGGTTTGGTCTCATCAGTTTTAGCTAAGTTTGGAAACTCTGTCCAGTTCATAGTATTTGTGGGAGGTGCTCATGGATGTGATGTCTCTGTAGATAGGTTTCTCTTGATTCAGAGCTGTTAGTGACTATCAATATGGTTAATAGTTCTCTCTTTTCTCTTTCTGATACGGGGGAGGAAAAAAGTGTGTTCTGCCCTCCATAATTATCTCTGTTTTGCTGCAGTGTGTTTTAAACTCTACATGTTTAATTTCTAAGTAATCCAAATCTAGGTTTTGAACTTAACTTTTAGTCCTGGAAATAAGGAAGGAATTTGAATTCACTGAAACCACAGAAAGCATTTAAAGAATCAAATACAGCATTTGGAAGGGTCAGCTGGGTCAAGAGTAGACTGGAATATCTGAACAGCATAGAGTGCTCTTCTCAAACACTCTCTTTTTAAGGAGCTACCAAAATCGAAAGAAAAAAAAAAAGCACCTCTTTTAATGAGAAGTTTTATTTGGCAAGTTTATAACTCATTGGTTAAGACAGGTTTTTAAAGTGTGCTGCCTGATTTTTCATCATATATATCCCTTTACATAACCTTAGAGGTGTCTCATGGACTTCCTTGCAGTCAGTGTGTCATCTCTGGTGAATCCCTAAAAATCCCAAGACTTTTTGTGCTCTTTTTAAGGGGTGTTGGGTTCTTTTTCTGAAGGAGATATCCCTCCCCTCTCAGAAATACTTTTCAGCATTAAAACAGGGTTAGGTTTTCCTAGAAATGAAGGAATTTTCAGATGACAAGTTTTCAGACAAAATAAATTGCACTCTGTCTTCATAACCATATCAGGCACATTTCTCTCTGTTGTTTATCATTGTACCTTTTAATGAAATACATAGTTTTTGAAGTCTCATGTAAAAGGATTTGGGCAGGGGTGCAAAAATGTTCACCCCTAAGACTGCTGAATCTCTTTGTGAAACCTTGATGTGGCTTTTAGCAAGACTGGAAACCTGTGAAAAGGATAGTGTTAGTTCAGAGACTTTCAAACCAAGTTGAGTGCTAACAAGACTTTACTGAATTTTACAGAACCTTCCCCGTCTCCCTCTTTCTGTATTGCAGAATAAGAAATCTTTGCTTCCATAGGAGCAGAGCCCAGATTTATTTTCAGCTTGGGCTTTATGCTTTCTGTGCATTGTCTGTTCCTAATATGAAGCTTCAACAGTATCTGCGGCTTATATCCACAGTAGCCATCTATCACTTGAAAGAAGGCTTTAATTAAGTGAACCCTAATTTTAATGAGGTACTGAGCCATGATCTTGTAAATTCTACAGCAGAGAGAATCACTTAGTTCAGGTTCACTTGTAACAATCCTCAGCAGCGTGGTGTGTTTTACGACTGTTTAACAGGTTTTGATGTTAATTGAGGAGTCCTTTTTGGAGTAACCATGTTCGTTACCTTGTAAGCATATTTTGAATTAATTGTTCTGTTTTTGAAGTAATGATACTGTTGCTTGCCTTCTGATCAAAAATTTCTGGTATGTCTGAACTATTCACCCTGGGCCTCCAAGGGGATTCACTGCTCTCAAATCCTTTCCAAAAGCATCTTTGCTGCAATACCTAGGCCAGGGTAGGTATTATTTTCACACAAACCACTCGTGTTTAACAACTACCGTCAAGTAAACAGGTTATGCCACTTGCCCAACCTTCTCCTTTTGCAACTGCAGGAATGAGGCTGGGCAGGAGGAAAGAGCAGTTCTCAGTGGTGTGGTTAGTGCCCTGGCTGAGACATGGTGGTTTAAACAGTCTGAGCTTGACACAAGAGCAGAAGGTGGGGAGTGAGGCAGGGAGGGTTCGGTGCCAGCACTGTATCCTCACATCTGAGCCAGCCCTTCGCTGCTCCTTGGCTGATGGAAAGTGACAGCAGCACGTTGAGCTGCTTTAACCTGTGATGAGCTCTCCCCGCTCCCGAGGGGCAATTCCAGCATGCTGGAGACAGAAAGACGTATCTACAAGATCCCTTTCCCTGAAAATGCAGCGTGGGGTGAAGATGGTGCCTCTGCAGCAGTGCGAAAAGGTTCTCTTTGTGGGAGGGATGGCCCTGGGGCAGCAGTGCCTGCTGCTTTCCCTGCTGTTTCCCAGAGCCCTCACTACACAGAGCACGTAGGGGAATTTAAGAATGAATCCCTGTGTGAGTTATTTTTTTTCACCCTCTTTTGAAGTATTATCACTTACAAGAAGACATTCTGGTTGTTGTGAATGTTTTTTTAATGGAGACATGATAAAGAGAAGGCCACCCCATGGAACCAAGAAATAGAAATGTTGAAATAGTTCCCTGAAAAGGGAAAAAGAATGTCATTCTGACAGATTTTTAGCACTAAATATCCAGTTGTTTATCCATATAAAAATAGGAAGTTCATAAGGCTCAATGCACAGGGCACACTTTTCCTGATAATAATCACTCATTAATCTCTTTTTTGTTGTTGTTGTTGTTTGATTGTGAATAATCTAAATGTCCAAATGGTATTTCCTGTTGGGTATTTTTTTAAAACCTATTCTGAACCTCTAGTACTATTTCTAAAAAAGGTTTGGAAGGGACTTTAAAGACCGTTTAGCCCCAACCCCTGGCCATGGGCAGGGACACCTTCCCCTAGACCAGGGCACTCAAAGCCCCATCCAACCTGGCCTTGAACATTTCCAGGTATGGGGTGGCCACAGCTTCTCTGGGCAACCTGTTGTGGTGCCTCACCACCCTTGCCTCACCAACAGTAAGGAATTTCTTCCTATTATCTCATCTAAATGTATCCTCTCAGTTGGAAGCTATTTCCCCTCATTCTTTTATTCCATGCCCTCTTGTTTAGTCCCCTTTGGTACTGGAAGGTGCTAGAAGGCCTCCCTGGAGCCTCCTCTTCTCCAGGCTGAACAACCTCAATTCTCTCAGCCTGTCTTCAAAGGAGAGGTGTTCCAGCCTTCTACGTATCTTCGTGGTGGTCCTCTGGACTCACCTCAACAGGTCCATGTCCTTATGTTTGGGACCCCAGAGCTGGGTGCAGCAGTCTGGGTGGGTCTCACCCAAGCAGAGGAGGAGAATCCCCTCCCTCACTCTGCTGCCCACACTGCTTTGGATGTAGCTCAGGGCACAATTGGCTCTCTGTGCTAAGAGCCCAGGCTGCTGGGTCCTGTTGAGTTTCTCATCCACCAGTGCCCCCCAGTTCCTTTTTCTCAGGGGTTCTCTTCATCCATTCTCCACTCAGCCTGTATGTGTGCTTGGGATTTTGTCTACCCATGAGCAGGAAGTAAATACTATGTTCTTAACAAATGGATGTGTTCTTTAATATCATTCTGATTTACCATTCATTTCCTTGAGGACATAACATTACATTCATCTCTATACTGCCAGCATTCACACCTGAACTATAGATTTCTGTTTGCATTTTTTTAAAAATGTACATTTTATAACATTTGAGTTCAGCATAATTGCTCAACTTCCCCATCAACCTCTATTTCATATTATCAAGGAGCTTCAATTCCAGAATTTAACTGGTGCTTTTGTTCAAAGTATTAGTAAATTGTTTTGTACTAAGATCAGAAAACAATGGGAATAATTTTGTTTGAAACTCAGTTGAAACTTCCTATTCAAGGACTGTTAAAAGAAAACCTAAATCAGCATTCAAGTTACTATTCAGACTTTGTTTACTTTAACTGATGGTGCATTTTCATTGTCTTGTCCTACTCATGTTGTGATGAGACTGTAGAATTAGATCTTCTGGTGTCTGTGGTTGTACCACAAATAAATGTAATTCTACTCGACTTGTTCATCGGTCGATAATTGAAAACATCATGAATGGTTTCCATTTTAGTCTCAAGCACCAATAGTTTTGTTTGTGTGTTGTTTTCTTCTTTTTCTCAGGAATTTAGCAGAAGCAAATGTACACTTACTTTGACAATCCCATTTCAAGGAATGTTATTAGGAACTTCTGTTTGGAAGCATCAGTGTGTTCTTCTCGGACCTGAACTCCTCCTGAACACTTACAGCTACTCAACTAGTTTTCACAATCTGTTGTCCTGTAAAGTAATAAATGGCCCAAGTTTTCTACACATGAATTAAAATTCCATTTCTCATGAATTCCTTAATCGAGAGCAAGTCATTATGTGCTTTGTTGATTCTTAAGTGCAAAGATAATTGCAATGGGCAGCATGAAAGTGGTTTGATTATTGCCTGTCGACTCTTGTGAATTCTAATAGGTCTAATTGCATAGCATCAATTCATCATCTCAGCATCACTTTTTATTATTAGCTCTCTGAATTGTAATGTGCTCATAAAGAAGTGTAGTAGTATGTCAAGGCTGACATGGTACCTGGCCTATTGTAATTTTCCTTCCAAACTTAATGTTATTATTGAAATTAGAAGTTTATTATATGGTCCCCCTTTCCAGAAACTAGTTTCAAATTTGTCTCCATGAAGAAAAGGATACTGTCTTCCCCTGAATTTGCATTTGTAATTTCTCTGCTAAATATAGTTCTATTTTTTTCACTTTTCTAAATCATTCCCATAAATCCTGACCGTAGTATATTGACTACAAAACATCTATCAAAAGCTTTATGACAGGGTTCTTTGTTATTACTGAACCTTATTTAGGTGATGAGGACTCTAATGAGTTGAAGTTCCCAAAAAAACTTTTATTGGTTGAAAAGCATTCTGCGGGAAATTTGGGACGGGGGATTATTTTTTGGGATAACATTTTTTTTTTTTTTTCCCTTTCCTCCCCCCCCCCCCTCCCCCCAAGTCAAGGGTATCAGTATAGAGAATCTTCAAAGTAGCTGAAGATAGCTGTAGAGGAAATCACAGTCTTTCAGCTGATGGTTGTAATTTTTCATAGATTTTACTGTGGAGATGCAGAAAAACCCTAGTTGTTTAAAGGATTAAGTTTTTCCTAAGCCAAATATTGTATGTATAAACCATGAACACTGTCAAGTGTTCTTCTTTGTGAGTGTGGTGAGGCACTGGCACAGGGTGCCCGGAGAAGCTATGAGTGCCCCATCCCTGGAAGTGTTCAGGGCCAGACTGGATGGAGCTCTGAGCAACCTGGTCTAGTGAAGGAGGGGGTTGGAAGTAAATGGTCCTTAGGGTCTCTTCCAACCCTAACCATTCTTTGATTCTATTCTGTCTTTTCAAAAAGTGATCCACATTGAAACACTTGTGTGCATAAGGTCAGTATGTTTGCTGCGATAAGCATCAAGTGTTGGGCTTGCTTTGGAAAAATGTGTGGCGATTTCATGAGAACACGTGAAACCACGTGTCTGTGTTTGGTTCTCTTTCCTGCTGTCTCACCTGACATGTTTTTGCTTGCTTGATTGTGTGTTGCTCAGCTGGCAAAGTCAGCCAAGTGGTTTGCTGCTTCATGTGCTCTGATTTCTGCCTCTCAGTGAGCAATAAGGGCTAACATTATTCTTGAAGCATTTGCTTTCACCATGAAAATACCACTATGTCTTTCCCACAACCCATGCAAGGGGAGACAGTGCTGTGGAAAACAACTTTGCATGAGGATGTCTAAAAATTCCACCTAATCCTCAGGCTGGCATTCAAGTGGATAATGTGATTTTGCAGACGTTTCCTCTTTTCCTGGAGAAATGATGTATTGGGCTTGTGGGCACTGTGGGTGGCAAAATAACCATTTTGCTTCGATAACAAGGGCAATAAAACTTAAAAAGATTTTTCTCAACATGGTTTCCCGGACATCAAGCAATTTTTCTCAGCAAGGGACAGCATTGTGTTTGGAAACAGAGTGTTGTTCTGATACTTGTCACCCTTGTGAGTTTCGCCCTTGCCACGTGAAATTTTTTCAAAAGCATTACTGCATTATGTCTGCCATTTCTAGGCCCACTCTTTCTTGTTCCCAGTTCCTAACCCCCAATATCCTATTTGAGGGACTTGAGATAGAAATTTTCTACTTGGAATTATTGTGAAATGCTTGTGATGACCTAGTGGGATGCTACTATGTTTCTGAGAGCATAAACTGACTTTATTTACATCTATGTTTCTTTCACAGAAAGTCTAAGCTCAAGACTGTCCTTCAGCAGCTCTTTTAGCTCATTACATGACTTTCCAGAAGGTTGTTTAGGTACATTTTTCTCAATTGAGCTGAACAAGAGGTGACACCAGTGTTTCTCCAAGGGCTCTTCCTAGCGACATTGACACAGAGAACATTAGCAGTGCAATAAGCCTTGGCAAGTTGCTAACAGTTCAGTTTGCAATACATTTTTTTTTAAACTTGAAAAAAAATAGTTTCTATGTTTCTTATTTTGATACATTTGCTCCTGCTGCAAATTCAACTGTTTACAACTTTCACTGATGCAAAACACTCTCAAGATGTTTGTCAGAGCTTGTTTTTCACTTGGAGCCACAGGAGCATTGCATATTGTGCAAAATATCATACCGCAATTTTCCCTAAATATCCTCGTTGGATGCATTTCATGTTTCTACTTAGCTTTTGTCTGCCAGTGATTCTGAGCACGTTTGTTGGAGACTTTTAGCTCCATTCCACCTCAGTGGTGCTCACCCATGGTGTTGCTGAGCTGAGCTGCGACGGAAGCAGAGAGCTGTGCTGCTAGTAGCCTGGCTGAGCTGGACACAGCCTGTGAGAGGGTATATCTGCCTTAATGAGAAATACTGCTACGTTAGGTGTTGTTACATGAACACAATCCAGAGAGTAAATGGGGTCAAGATGAGTGGTGTTTTCTTGTTGTCATTTTGCTATTCCTCTCCTCTGGTGCGTGTATCGCTCTGAGCTGAAAGGCTGTAGAGATCAGATGATTTCAAAGAGATGCTTGTGGTACCTGTGAAAGCTCAGTTGTGAAAGAAAACTGGTGAAAGCAAGGCCATGATGAAGGGCAGAGCACCATGGTCAGGCATAACAATATCAGCCAGAACAACAGTTTCTCTGTCCTGTAGCATACTGTGAGGCAGATCCTGCTGCCCTGTCAGCGGAGTACAAACTGAAGTGCAAATTGTAAGCTTGGGCTCAAATTTAGGGAGTCCCAAGAATGAGCTGGAAAGTCATAGGCTGTGTCCTGTTTGCACTGGGCAAAGGCTCTGGTCAGCTGAGTGTTAGGGCAACTGTACCTCCACCGTAGTGCTGGTCACCCTTGCCAAGGCACCACTCTCAGTCCTCATTAAAGCCTTACATTTACTTAGTTCTGCTAAAGTAGTAGTTGGCTTTATTATTAATATATATTAGTCTCTTTGCTCTTTTTGTTTGAAGTATTTGGAGAAGTAACAGCTGTTTACTAAAAACCTACAGGTAGCAGGGTTCAAACACTGAAATTCTTCTCTAATTCTGTTGTTATGTTCTCTGTTTTGTATCTGTAGCATAGTCTGTGCAGATACATGTCTTGCATTTTCCCTCCCCCCTCTAGGATCAGGCTATCTCGTGCCCTGCCCCCAGCATCTGTTAGCTTGGCTTTTAAGATTGGTTGCAGAGCAGTGGATTCCAAGTGCTAATGTTTGTCTTGTTGCCAGCTGATGGAACTAAACTGTCTTTCAAACTAGAGAGTATCTCTGGGGAAGAGACGGGGAGGGAACGGTCAAAGAAATTTATCACAGATGCTTGGCATGTACTGCATTCCCACAAGTTGATGTCTGGAATATGTTGATATCGGGGGCACTTTACTGTGGTTTCAGCCACCTAAAATTAAAATACAATTGATGATAGAAAGTGAGATTCCTCTTCTAGGCATGAAGTCTCATGATGCGGTTCCAAGAGCTGTCCAGTTATTTTGCTTATCACACTTACATGAGGCAATTAAAGTGGCACTGCCAGCTTGAAGTCTAGGCAGCTTTTGAAAATGACTTGAGCTTACTTTTGGGTGCTGCATCATATGTCCCTGTTTCCATCAACTGTGTTTGAGTTTGTGAGAGAGGCAGTGGTAGTAAATTGAATCTTTTCCTCTTTTTTTTTTTTCCCCCTTTTGTGATGGGCTTATAGGTGTAGCAGGGGAGACCATCTCCAAAGGAACTGAGTAGAAAAAAATCTGAAATGCAGCTTGCTAAAAGTACAGAAGAGGAATACTTAAGGTGAAGTAAATTGGAGAGGCTATGTGTATTTTTCTCATGAAAGTAGAAAAGTAGTGAGAATGAGATTTTTCAGTTATGCACCTTAAAATATGAAGTGATAAATGTGCATTCCTTCATCCTGGAGACGATGTGATGTCATTTCCTTTGCTGGTGTTTGGATCCTTGTTATCTTTACGCGATGATCTCACTGATTTCAGTGGGACCACTCCCAGGCTTGAAAGCAGTTTGCCAGTTTGGAGCTATACACAGTGATTATTTCTATGAGGAAAATACAGTACCCCCCTGTACAGAATGCAGGTAGAACCTGGAGCACAGTTCACATGTCTCCTCAGCTCTCTCTCTTTAAATCAGGAATGTGTATTTTAAAAAATATTTAATGGTTTCAGTCTTGTCATTTCTAACTTTCTCCTCCTTCTGCACCCACTTGGCTTTGAGAGGTGATAAATGGTACTAAGAGGCTGCACAAGGCTCTCTTATCTGTATTCCAAGAGCAGTGTGTTTGTGGCAAGGGAAATAGTGAACTTCCCTAGCATGGTTTTAAGTGTTCAAATTTGAAAGTTAATCAGGCTGATTAAGCTGCCACTGGTTTCTTTAGAAGAGATGTGGAGAACCTCTAATTTTATCACCTTTTTTTTTTTTCTTAAAGAAGGCATGCAAAATTCTTAGCAAAACATGTATTTTCTTGTGTGAAGGATGTGTGGATTAGAGAATTGTCAAGTGAAAAAGGTGTGCTCCAGTTTTTTGAGGTGGAAGAAGTTTGTTTATCCTCAAGAAAATGTTTAGAAAAAAGTGAGTAAAAAAATGAATGTGATAACTTTTTTGCAATGTGCTGCCCTCGAGGAATAGATGCACCAGTGAAGTGCTGAATATAATACATTTTTCTTTGAAACTTTAAGTCATACTTTATTGCCTCCTGAAGAAGCCTATAAAACATCCTATGAAGGAAACAATTCTTTCAGTCTGATTTTTAAAAACCTTTTTACCTGAAGTGATCTGATTA
Organism: Acanthisitta chloris; assembly: GCF_000695815.1. Classification (NCBI taxonomy): domain Eukaryota; kingdom Metazoa; phylum Chordata; class Aves; order Passeriformes; family Acanthisittidae; genus Acanthisitta; species Acanthisitta chloris. The sequence continues at coordinate 109,605 of NW_008678528.1, forward strand.
AAATATTTGTATCCCTTCAGTGGGCAGATAAAACCAGGGCTGGCAGTTTCCCTTGTTTCACCTGAGGTCATTTTGCCTCAATGTGCAATTAAGTGTTGTTTAGTTTGGTCTTCTGAAAACTTTCTGGTATAATCGCCACTCCTTTCAAATGAAGATCAGTGTTTTGTAAACTTTTGATGCTGTTATTCTTAAATTGCATGTGCAGGACAAATAATTTGAGTGGTTAAATAATTTCATGGAGGGAAAGAAAGACTTGAAGTATTGGTATAGTGATCTGGGGACCTGCTTGTATTCAAGATGTCCCATGGCCATGGCAAACATGATTGTTTTCTTAGTCTCTTGAGATGCCTTCCTTTGTTTCAGCATCCCTACAATGATCTTGGATGAATAATAAAAGCAGTTTAATAAGAAGTGCCAGTAAAATTATCAAAGCAGAGTTTAACAGGATGAATCCTTAAAATAGGAAATAAAGAGCTTTTGCTATGACTTGTTAAATTATCAGAGCACTCTGTGCCACTTAGAAGAAACTGGAAGAATTTCAGTTGCGAGTGTGAATCTTTTCTGGATAAAATTAGTCTGGAGCTATTTTTTGTATTGAGGCTGAGTGAGGTTTTTATTTTGATATTTGTAATGTATTTTTTTGTGTATAGGTTGGGGTTTTTTTTGGGCGGGGGGGTGGGTGTGTGGGTGTTTTGTTTTCTCCTCCTCCTAATGCTTTAACTGTGAAATACACCAACAGAGGTAACTTAATCTGCTTTAATGGAGCCAGGTTGGACATTCAGGACAGGCCAAGATTGACAAGGAGTCTGTGCTTTGAGAAGCTGGGAACATTAATTAGCTCATTTCTGATTTCTGTGCCCCTGTAATTAATCCAGTTCCAAAACTAGAACTGAAGTTGTCTTAACCCCCATTAGCATTTTTAGGACTTGATTTGTGCTGCATGTTTTTGGAGGTAACATTTGGAGGCTTCTCTATAGAATCAAGAATCAAGTGTGGTTAAATATACCTTGAATTTACGTGCCTAGTGTTGGGTCCTTCACTGTGCTGTGTATTCTGGTGTGAAATTTTTGTCGAATGGTAGACTGAAACTGTCTTAGTGTCTTAAGAATAAACACTTTTAATTTAGGGCAAACCAGTTTATTTTTGAGTGCTGAAAAGCCTTTTGACTTATCAGATGAATTAAAACCAAACTCACTCGCAAACATCTTTTGTTGTTCAGTATAGTGAACACAGAGAATCTTTGTGGCTCATGCTTTCCTACATGTAGCAAACATAAACCAAAAGACAGATTAAGGCATTTTTGTCTATAGCCTTGTCCACTTGTGAGGAATAATAGTGAAAGAGTGGAGAGTATTGCTAGGGTCAAGGGGTCACTTGGTATGTGTTTCCTGAGCCATTCAATGAGGAGGTGCTTGGCTGAGCTCCTCTGCTGCTACAGCGAAGTGAGGTTTGCTCTGGTGTGCTGAGGACAAAACTTGCTTGGGGCAGCATAAATTCGTCTGTTCAGTTTTCCTAGATATGAGGTCTTTATTTGGGTAGATGATGTGTGAAAGGGAAGAAGAATAACATAGGAACACTTCTGCTGCATATTCTTCCAGTCCAGATTAAAAAAGAAATCAGAAGTAACAAGTCATGGATGTCATAATTTCATGTAAAGTCATGTTGTATTCATTTCATGTTCATTCATATTGCACTATGAATATCCCAAGTGGAGCTATTGCATTTCAGCCTTACATGTAGGGCATTCTTTCCGTGGAAGTTGTGGGGCCGTCTGTTTAGCTGCTGCTTTGACATCTGTCATCGTGGGCCTAAATTGCTTTGTAAAACCTATTACTTTGGGATATAGTATAGCGTCTCTTAATTGCACCACTTGCTTCTCCTGCCTGAACAGAGCCTACTTTTGTTCCTGACATTAATGGCAAGGCCCTGATGGCAGAGTGGTGCTGGAAGTTCATTGATGGGAGGGGAACTGCTCTGGGATTACACAGACATACTTGGGCCTTGTATTTTGTGACAAGCAGGAGTGCCAGAAAGGCTTGGGCTGTGACTTGTGTGACTTAATTCTCTAGCTGGCTCTCTAGGCACTGGTGTAACCATTGCCAACAAGCTCTCTGTGTTTCTAGCTTCCCACGGCTGCCAAGCGCTTGCGCTCCACTAAATGCAGCCTATTGAGTGCAGGCTCTGCAGCTCCCCCAAGGATCTCTCAGGCTCAGCAAATCCTTTGCCTCTCCCTTTGGGAATATTGTTTTCTGACTGTCTGTGCAGTCTTGTGGTTAGGATATACACCTAACCCACAATGAGGGATGCTGCTTAATCATTTACAATCAACATATTCTTTACCTTCTCCTGGCAGACAATGCCATTGAGGTGAAAAATGGCTTAAATATTTTACACAAATGACTTCTAGATATCACAGCTTTTTCAGGTAATGAAACATTTTTTTTGGTTCACCCAAAACAGCTAATTAATCACAGAAGGCAGCTGTAAAAGGTACAAAGTTCAGATTGAGCACTGCTTACTGCCTCAAGCCTAAAAACCTGAGACTGTCTCTTTAACAGCTGATAAATACAATATGTATCTATGCATAAGCAAAAGAAATGCTTCTAAACTGAGGAGTTATCATACATAGTCTCACACAACATTCCATGATCTATAAAAGATGTCTTACATTTAAAATATTCAACTCTGCTAATCTAGCTTTGGAGACACATATTAGTAAATAAGTTAAATCAGGCTGTGGTCCTCTGGGATTCATATAAGCTGAACTTAAATTAACAGTTGTTTGTTCCACACTGAAAATGCACGTTTTATGTGCAAGTGCATGTAACTAGAAACAGAAAATGAACAAGCTGAGCAATTTGTACACCAAAGCATTAGACTATGTATATTCCTGAAGAACAGGGATAGTCAATAGGTGTGCATATCTGGAGGTAATTCCATTTTCCAACAACTGAACCTCAGCTGTCCATTTTCAGCACCAATATGGTGGCTGCTTGTGTAAAACCACTGATCAGATGTACAAATGGAGCCCTAAACACTCTGAGATTTTATCACATTTTTCCGAATGCAGTGGTACACAGAGTGCAATACCTTCCTTCTTAAAATTCCTATGGTTTCCACCATGATTGACAGGGAACAGCTTCATTATGCACTTGGCTAGATGGGCTGATTATGGCTATGAATGTGTGAATGGAGTGAATGAGAGAAATGTCTAATTGAGTCTGGCTGTGGTCGGCTGTTTCGTTATCATTGTGAATGCACTACACTCATGTCTGTGAGGGAAGGAAGGAGGGAAACTTCTTTGTACTTTTTCAGTTGTTTGCTAAACCTCATCACACTAATATTTTTGCCATCTAGTGTCACTTTCATGAAAAACAAGGGAAGTGTAAATTACATCAGCCCTCTGGGTTGGTTTTGGAGGCACAGTCACTTCTCTTCATCCTTTCCCAACTGGAAGTTGTGTTTCATCTTTGCCCAGATTGTTCTGACCTTCCTCCAGAGCAGTGTAGATAAAAACTCGTGTGACAAACAGCATGTTAAGATGTATGGACTGACTTCTTTCCTAAAAAAGACCAGAGAAAACAAGCATCACTGCTCTTTTTACATGTAGAGTTTGTACTCTACAGCAGATGTAGTTCAATTTTTGAAATATCGCCTTTGCTTGTTAGCACTATTTAAAACTAAACAGCTTCATTAGCATTAAAAGCAGTTTGATCCATTGCTGTGGCCCAAATCCCAGATGAGAATATACCTTCCTCGGAGGCTCTCTACCTCAGTGTACTATTAAAAATGTAAGCAAACATCTCTGCTCTGTGTACACAAAGTGATTTACGAACCCATGGATTGCAGCTTTCTTTTTAATGAAGTTTCCTATCAGTGTGCTTGGCTGGAAGACTGACCACAGTAAATCAGCAGCTTCACAGTGGTGCTGGCAGCTTCATTTGACATAAAAGTTAAAATACTACAAATGGTGAGTATGGCATTCTCCAAGAGCTAACTGATCCCGATTTTGCTCTGTTTTCCGTGTTCGAAGACCAAAAAGCCATGTTAGGGGACATTTTGGGGAAATTTTTGAATCCCTTGCTCCTGTTTGACCTCATTAAGAAGTGCTCAAATTAGCAAAGGATGCAGAAGCTCCAGTAAAAGGAACAGGAGCTGTTTGGTAGCAGGGATGTCTACCAGGTTTTTCCAGTCAAACTAAGTCTATTTGGAGTTCTCTCTGCATTTCCCCCAGTTGAAAAATCTTCAGGTGATGAGATCACTTTTCATGCCATTGTGCTTCTGCATATACACTGTACCTTCAGCCTGTGGTAGGACTCATCCCCACAGCTGGCGCTTCCATCTGCGCTGTCCTCTGCAGTCTGTTGCCTTCTGTGTGAAACTACACCCTGTGCATGTGTCCTGTGATGATCTCTTACCATTGTGTTTGCTCCATAAAGACTGTGCTCTTCTCAAAGGTGGTTGTGTGTCCTGGCTGGGGGTAGACTGGTATGCAAGGTGCCTGATAAGGCTTGCACATCCATGGTTGTTCTTGCCAGTGGTGCTGGGGTTTTTTGAGGTTGGCTGCTGTAGTGTGTGGCCAGGGCAGCTGTTCTACCCTGGATTTTCATGTAGAGAAATGCCTGTAGGTCTCCCCACCCTCTTTAGCTCTGTGCAGGCAGAAACCTATGAGCAGAAAGGAAACTTTATTGTGACAGACAAGCTTGGAGATTGACGCAGTCTATGTCGATATATTAAAAATAAATGGCTCTCCTTCAGCCTGTGAATTCTGATCCTCATGCATTAACTGCATGGGCTGAAGGAAGGGGGAGAGCTGTTTTATTTTCTGGTTTGTTTGCTTTATGCCTATGTAATCTCCAAGGGTTTTGCCTGCCTGCAAACCTTAAGGTATTGTGAAACAGCTTGAGCTGAATAATGTGTAGTTTAGGAAATGTATGTATACACTGATTTTATTGACAAAGTACAACAATAAAATTATTACTTCCCTGTTTGCCTGCTGACCATGAAGCACTGGCATATTATTAATGCTGCTCTGCTAGTAAAATCTTTATCATGTGTTTCAGAATAATAATGTGCCTAAGAAAAGCATTTTTTGCCAATAATACGCTGTAAACAATTGTAATACTTGTGATACTTTATAAGCTAATCCATAGAATCACAGAATGCTTTGCGTTGCAAGTGGCCTTAAAGATTGTCTAATTCCAATGCCCCTGCTGTGGGCAGGGATGCTTCCCACTAGATCAGCTTGGTCAGGGCCCATTCAACTTGAGCTTTTAAGCAGCTGCACCTTGAAATGCAAGAAATTCAGCCTTAGCAGAAAGAGGAAAATATTTTTCATTCTTTCTTTTTTCATCTTTTACACACATTCTTCTTAAGTTGGTTTTTAATTCCTGTATTTGCTCGTTGGCTGGTGGATGTTGATGACTTTGAAATGCATCATGGTACCTCTGATCTATGCGTCTATAAATGCAGAATGACCTTGATTGAGATCAGATTCATGGGTATATTCCTTCCCCAGTAGAATCATAGAATCGTTTAGGTTGGAAAAGACCTATAAGATCATTGAGTCCCACCGTTAAGTCAGACTGCCAAGTCTGCTATTAAGCCATGTCCCTTGCTTGGTAATTGCAGCTTGCCTTTTCCAAAAATAAAGAATAAGAGGGAAAAAAATTGTCAGGAGAATTTTTCTTTCTCTGAAGTTGCCACCACATCCAAATAGAAACACTCCTTGGAAAGCTTCAACTTGAAGGAATCTGCTGTAGTAAGGAGCTAAAATGATGGCCTTTCCTAATAGAAGTCTTTACACAACCTTATCTGTGTACACAGAAGCAAATTTTAAACTAGCTCCTTTTTTTTCTAGGTCTTTAATAGTTCTGATACCTAAAACACATGGAAAAATATAACTCTTTCCTGAAATCCCAGGTTGTTTCAGTCCCCTGCTATCTTCCTGCTCAGCAGTGGATAAAGACTCAACAACACCTACTTGATGGTTCAGTTGCAGAGAGGGTTCATAAAGTCACTGTCTGGCAGCTGTGACATTCAACAGAAATTATCCAATCTGTCCATCTTGTTCCTACAACTGGAGAAAATTACTGTGATCAAAATGGAAAGAAGAGTACTCAACCTTGTATTTACTTCTTAGAAGAGGGGGTTTCTGTAGCAGTTGGGAAGCTGAGCTCTTGGAGATTTCAGTTTCCATTATAGACAATTCCTCACTTTCTGGGCACGGGAATTCAGAAGTGGTTTTATTTGCTGATTTACCTATACTTTGTAGCTAAGGCAGACAAATATTTTGCAGTTGTTCTAAACATTATGCCTCAGCATATGAGCCACCTTTTTAGTGATAGAGAGCAGGACTTGACAGATGACACCTTGATTTTTTTTTAAAAAAAATTGTACATTTTAATGTTAGTTTGTCCATTTTCCCTTACACGTTGGTGTATGTTGGATGGAAATAATCAAATACAGCTTGAAGAAAGAATAATGGTGTGAATTCTGTAGGATTTGTGAGTAGATTTAAAATATTTTGGAGTGTAGCAACAGCAGATGTTGCTTGGAAACCTGTCCCATATGGGGAAACACAACCAAACCAGTGGGACCAGTGGTACTGCAATTGAAAGCATTGGTCTAACCCCTGTTTGTACAACATTGCAAAAAAACCTAGTGTTACTGTTTATTGCTGCTAATAATATTGTATATTATAGAGGATGATAAGGGAAGGGAAAAAAATAACATATATACATACACATCTGCCAACATAACTCCTTTTAATTGTTTTCACGTATAACTATAGAAGAATGAAAAGTGACTGTGCTTCCTAAGAGTTGGGGGAGATGGGAGGGGGATAAAAAACTTGTTACACTTTTTAGATTGTAGATTTCTTTTCAAGGTGTTTCTACTCTAGGCTTTTAAATTCATTTTTCTTATAGCACTTTAGAGACTTTGATTGATTGCAGTGTCTGATTTTGATGAGTCCAGAGGTATTGTACCCAAGATGTTCCCTGACTGTACTTTCTCTTTTTGTTGGTTATGAATTTCTTCAAACAGAATATTTTGTTTTATTGTGTGATATCTCTACCTCGTGTGACATGAGAGGAAAGCAGGTCTTTTGATTAGCAAACACATTGAGAGGTCACAATTTTTCTTCTCTTAAAATTGTTGTTGAGAAAATACAAAGATGACCTGTGTAGCACCATCAGTGTGCTGAGGCTTTTTGTAATGAACCTTCCCAGTGAATGGATTTTTCCCTCCAGGGTCTGTGAAGGATATTGGGGTGCTGGAGCAAGTCCAGAGAAGGGCAACAAAGCTGATGAAGGGACATGAGTCCTATGAGGAGAGGCTGAGGGAGCTGGGGTTGTTTAGCCTGGAGAAGAAGAGGCTCAGGAGTGACCATATTGCTCTCTACAACTACCTGACAGGAAGTTGTAGCCAGGTGAAGGTCAGTCTCTTCTCCCAGGCAGCTAGTGACAGGATGAGAGAACATAGCCTTAAAGCTGCACCAGATAGACATTCAATTTCTTCACATAAAGGGTGAAAACACTGGAACGGCCTGCCCAGAGAGGTGATGGAGTCACCATCCCTGGGGGCATTTAAGGACCTACTGGACATGTCTAGTTGAGCATGGTGGGGCTAGGTCATAAGGTTGGACTTGGTGATCTCAGAGGTATTTTCCAACCTGATTGATTCTGTGATTCAAGGAGCGAGGGCAACTTTCGAAGTTATACAGTATTTATGAAACACTGGAACGGCCTGCCCAGAGAGGTGATGGAGTCACCATCCCTGGGGGCATTTAAGGACCTACTGGACATGTCTAGTTGAGCATGGTGGGGCTAGGTCATAAGGTTGGACTTGGTGATCTCAGAGGTATTTTCCAACCTGATTGATTCTGTGATTCAAGGAGCGAGGGCAACTTTCGAAGTTATACAGTATTTATGGTTGTAGAGGCCTGAAGATTTAGAGGATTTGTGAGAACATTTAATCTCTCCTGGATGTGCATTGCACTAGACATATAACAGGTGTTTAAGACATCTTTCTCATTTTTAACTTTAGTCCAAATACTTCAAAATTTAGCCTCTACTGTTTTCATTTTTAATTAGCACACATGTAGCTTGTTATGTACTTTCCAGTTATAAACATTTTCTTACATTCTTATTCCTACCTTTGTGTCTAGGAGCAATACCAGACTGGATTGATGTGCCATATAGTAGTATCTCTAATATTCCTTTATGTTCTTTTTTATTTCTTGCAGATGTGATCCATACTGTTGGGCCGATCGCACGAGGTCACCTCACTGACATTCATAAAGAAAACTTAGCAAGTTGCTATAAATCCTCTCTGAAACTGGCAAAAGAAAACAACATCAGATCAATTGTAAGTATTGTGTGAGAACACATAATTTCTTTTTCTAATCTGGATCTTTGTTTCCTTGATGTAGAATAATTGTAAGCTTCCAGAAGCATTTCTTGCTGTTTGTGATGTGAAAAACCAAGAAATTAAGCATGATTTGGCCAAAACAGTTGCTAGAGGAAAGGGATAAGCATATTTTAGGAGTTAGGGAAAGTGCCTGGTAGTAGGAGTATAAGCAGCTCATTAAGGAAGGGAAGGAGATGGTCCCATGGTTCATTCTTGTACTGTATTATTTATGAAAGACCCAAGAAGCCACTGGTCAGGAGGATAACTGCATGGAGTATTGCCTCCTGAATAGTTGAGAAATGTTTCATTTATTTGCATATTCTGCCCATTAATGCACCTTCCTAAAACTAAAGTTATTGGCCAAGTGGCATTGTGCATAGCACATAGCACCCTCACCCAAATCCATAATAAATTAGCCTGTTGTGTGATATTTAATTGAACTATAAAAGTTCTTTGATAGTTTGAAATACATGCCACAGTTTTGTACCTCCAAAGGCCAGTTTTTTGAAGTCCACAGAGACAGGAGCTTTTCCCTCTCTAGCTCTGGAGCTTTGATGCTGTAGCTCAAACCCTTGCAGCTAAAGTCTTTAGATAACCGTAGGTTAGTTCCCTGTAGGTTTGAGAAGAAATTTTTTGCCTGGGCCTGACTTCACACTTTTTGGGTCATTTTGGCTGGTTGTGTCATAGCACATCAATTTGGCAGCTTAGAATGCACACGCACACACAATCTTGAAAAATGTTAGTTGGACCAATAGTGTTATATCAGGGTGAAATATTAAATAAGGAAAAGCTATTAACATTGAAAAGACACAAATGGAAAATAAAGCTTTTTGAGGAGAGTGGCAGTACAGGTATAGGGCTTTACACCAAAGTTAGATGTGCTCTTCAGGGTCAGACCTGATGAATATTGTTTATTTCTTTCTTGTTGATGTGAACCGTGCTCTTCACACTTGTTCTGGTAATGAAATCCTCTCTGTGCTTCTCAAAATGGTGTCCAGTGAGCCCTCTTTCTGCTGTTATGCAAACTACTGGGGATTTGGTTGGGGTTTTTGTAAGTTGTTTGAAAACAGCCTTGGGTTGGTGGGGCATATTTTGAGCTCCTCTCTGAGATTGTTTAAACACACAAGGATGTTACTGTCCTGCTATGATTCTAGTTGGAGTCTCTAAGATCTCAGTGCTGTTGCTCCTTCATACATCCTTGTTCCTGGCTGCTCTGGGGAATTGCATGCTTTTGGGGCATTTTGGTTAGTGAGACTGAAGTGTGTAATGTAATGGAGGAAAATAAAATAATAATTATTAAAGGGGGAAAAAAAGAATATTGAAATAAGAAGGGAAAACTGCAATGAGCATTTGTTGATGCTGGGAATGCTTCTGTCTGTAGGGAGTCTATAATCTTTAGGACATTTTAGGTGGCAGCTTGGTATTTAACATGGAGTAATAAAGAGTGGTCATACTCATGGGTTTCATGAAACCTAGCCTGATGTTTTAATAAGAAAAGATGACCACAGGAGTAATCATCCACGGGTTATTTCCTTGCTGGTTAAGAGCTGTTGATTGTGCACCTGTTTGAGATAAAAAGTACTCACCACCCAGACTTGCAGCACACAGCTGCAGAAGCTGAACAGGAGCCAAGAGCCATTCATTCATACCAGCATTAAGAGGCTTAGCAAGCAATATGGATTTTAAAGTCCACATGACAGATCATGGACTGTTCTGAAAAGCCCTAAGTCCACTGATTTCGGTGATGCCTTGGGAAGTGAAGGCTACTTGAGCGTCTGTCCTAATGAACAAATCAAGCCTGGAGCTAAGTAAAATGCAGAATTGATTCAATTAGAGAGCAGTAGATTACCATGAGTCTGAAGAAAAGAATACAAAGTGCAACTGGATTTCACAAGATCCAGTACAATGGGCACAGAGGGAATGGGAAGAAATTGAATAGAAATGTCTATAGATTTCTGAGGCTTGCCTGGTAGAGAGAGCAGAAGGACTCAGATTGACTCATAGGCAACATGTGAGTGTGGACTGAATTATGGCAACAGATACATTTGCAGGAGAACAGAGACATAAATCGGGGAAAAAAAGAACAAGGTTGTCTGTGTAGAATAAGGAAGAGAAAATCAGCTGTGTTGATGGACAACAGATTTTGATTACCTCTTTAACAAGAAGGTGAAATAAGAGTGTGAAAGAGGAAAACAAGGAATTTTAAAGTAGGCAGTGGGTAAAGACAGGAAAAGCATATACTTAGGAAATATAAATAAATAGGCATTAGTGATAGGATGTTGTAGTATACTAAAAGAACTACATCAAACCAGAAAGCATCGGTGCACTCGCAGTTGTAGTAAGTGAGAAGGAAGCAGGCACATATTGAAGGATTGTAAGAAGACAAATGTGTTACCCTTGAAACAGAAAGGATAGCCAGGCTGGAAGTTAGTGCAAAAAGAGGAAAAAAAAAACCCAGCACAATTCAAATTGTTCTGAACATGAATTGTGTCATAGGAGCTAGAATTGCTGGAGGCATTGTAAATGGAGAGTGATGATGAATGGCAGCGAATGGAGTCGGACAGAAGCATACAGGGTGACTCAGGGTGCACCACTAAATGCAGTGTAACGTCTTAATGATTTTTGAAGAGTACATAAACAGCTCATTAATTACATTTACAAATGATACTACATTAAGCAGTGGTGCAAACACTAGAAAAAGACAAAGATATATGATGACAATTGATTAGAGACTGTGAATATAACCTCATCCAGCATCCGCTCCAGCACCAGAAGGGAGTTTGAGCCTTTGCTGCAGTGGAAGAGAGGTCAGAACCAGAGCTGACAGCTGCAGTGTAACTCGGTACAGGAAATGATGAAGTAGCATATGGTGGGGAAAAATAACCCAGTTCACAGATCGTCAAGGGGAGAAGTGTGTTGCAAAACCAGCACAATGAGGAAATGGTCTTGAATAATAAGCCTCAAATTAGACTTATTTTCAGCAGTCACTTGTTTCACTATTAGGTGTTGTTGAGCTGCCCACAGAGAAATGATAGATGCCACAGAGGTGGTATTTCAGCTCAAAGTGGACTGGGGACAACAGAAATAGGATTCAAAATAGACCAAAACTCACTTATGCATATGGGTATGTAGTTGTTTTACACACTGAGGAAGGGAAGCAATAGCCTTGAAATACTGTGTAAATCATGAGATGCAGCTTTATGGAGGAGGGGGGACAGAACAGTGTCATTGTGTGTTTGACAAAAAGGCAATTATATCGTGTTACTGATAGGAATTTGTGTTGTGTTCACATCCAAGGTGTCCAGGAATGGATGAGAGCAACTCTGTAGAAACTCCTGAGGGAGCACTGAAATCTCATCTGAGCACGTTATCATCTCGGTATCTAAAAAAAAAGTGATGGGTACGATAAAAAATGAGATGAGGGATGTAATGAAATGCCAGTCAGGGTGATTTCCAAGGTTCATAATCCACCAACAACTCAGCTGTGGGTGAGGATCTGCATAGCCATTAAGGCAGGAAGAAAAGCCTCAGGAACAAATTTGATCATCCACAGGATTGTTCAGAGAAATCAAACAACCCCTGACATGTGTCTCCCACGCTGTTTTCTCAAACCTTTTATGTTCAACGTGAGGTTTCAAATGTCATATCAGCTATTTTCTATAGAGTTAGTCTCTCTCAGGTCACCTACTCCGTTTGCCTTTTAAGTTACCAAAGTTTGTTTGTGTTGGTTCTTGTTATCTTGCATTCCCAAAACCACACATCACTTTTTCTTCAGCACCTGTGTATGTAGCTGTGCCCACCGTAGGACACTTGAGCTGCTTTCTGACTATTTGTGTGGTCAGTGGTGCTGGGAAACCTTTTGTGTTGGATGAGTCTTATTTATACAATCCTCTGTCTGGTCAAGAGGATACTTGAGATGTGTTTCTGTTTATCTCTGCTTAAGTCAATACGGATCAATGGGAGAAAAAACATTTAAGGCAATACAAGGAGAGTAAATAGTTGGCATTTGAGCAAATTAGATTTCTTAATGTTCAGAATAATTTCCTAATAATCAAAATACATTTATTTTGATGTAGTACTCTAACGCAGTATTAGTGATTGCTGTCCTGCATCACTTAAATCTCTGCTGCCCGAGACATTGCAAATACATTATAGGCACCAAATCTTCACTGAAAGAAGAAATGATAAAAAAGGAATCTAATAGTTGCAGGGTTTTTTTATACTGGTTTTCTAAATAAGAGTCTTACAGACCAATTAATTGTTAGGTTTTCAGGCAAACAGTGGGACTTGTAACCAGTATTTTCAGGGATTAAATTGATCCGCTGTTTACACAGTCTTTGAAATTATTTACCCTGTGTGCTGCAGGAACCTCTTGTCCTGCTTTTCTTTGCATACACTGCTTTGAAGCCATCTGATACCCTGGAACTTTGCTGAACATCAAATATTTCCCTGCCAACTACTTCATTCAGACTTTGCCTGTGGTTAAAAAAAATCTCAGTCAATTGATGTCAGTCAGAGCCAGGATTGCAGTTAGACACTATATGAACTACACAGAAAATGAAGATGCTGTGTGTTGCTGTGGGTGGGAACCAAGTCCAAAGGGCTGCAGTGTGTTGGCAGGGAAGGGAAGCTGGTTCTGGTCCCTCATGCAGAAGGCAGGGCAGGCTTCCTCTGCAGTGGGTATGGAAATGAAGTTCTCTTTAGGACTACAGCTCTGTTGTTGTACTGTGTTCGGAATTGCAGTTTTCAGGAACTCTTCATGTTGGCAGGGGGTGAATTGTAAAGTTTTAACAAGGAGCATTTCTTTAGCCTGTGCTCTCTGACCTGTACCTCAAGGGAGAATTATGGCTGTTGGGGGGTGCTGGAGGAAATCCTCAAAGAATGTGGCTTTGTGAGTTCCAGAAGGAACTCTGCTTATCACCAAAAAATGTATTAACAGAATTAAATGCAAAATATAGAAATTATTCTATCAGTTCCCTAGAGTCAGATAGGGAAGAGTTCATGCTGTTCTGGAGTCTCACTACATTAGCTTGCTGTGGCATAAAAAAGCACACACCCAAAAAAAAATTCACTCTTTCTGCCTCAGTGTTTGTGTTATGAATGCAGAAAGTAGTCGTGCTCCGGGGAAAGCTTCTTAGTTGGACTGCACTTCTCAGCCCAACCATCCTGCTCCTTCTGTCTAAAGTACATAAAGGCAAAAGGCCATCTAGAAATGCCTCAGCAGTGAGAGGCCTATTCAAAGGCTGACTTGCTCATCATCAGGTCGAGTGGAAAAGCTATCAGTTGGTGGTGGGATGGCCAGTGACCTGTAATGATGGGATATTTCTGGGAGAGTAGGTTGTTTCTTTGGACTGTGGATAAAGCAGGTCCCTCGTGTGCACACAGCTTATGCTGCATTTTGGGGAGGGTTATTACAAAAGTATGCTAAGTAAGATCAGGGTATGCTTCTTGAAATCCACATTTTTCCTTCATTTCTGGGGTCTTTCATCACAATGCATGATCCTAGCTGTGCATTTGCAGTGCTTTTAAAATAAGGTATTACTTGTGTCTTTGCTTGTTAAATATTCCTTCCATATATATATTAAGTTTATCTATAGAGAGTTTCAACTTGTATTCTTTTTATAGGTGTTTTTGACAAACAAGGGTCATCTGCCTATATTTGTTGTTTTTATATTGGCAAAGTTAATACGAATACTAATATAAGTTGTTTGTACAGAAACACAACTTAGTAATTATTCAGAGCAGCATGTAAAATTACATCAGGAAAGGCACCTGCCACTTACCTGTTTATAGCACTTATAAAATAAACACTTTTTTTAGTTGGATAAAATATTTGTTTCCACTTGTAATTGGGGATCTTAAAAATAGATTTATGGATATATACAAAGATATTTTGGGGTCTTATATTCACCTTTAAAAGGCTGCTATGCTTGTTATAGGCTGCACAGTTCTATTGAGCTTCGTTTGAGTGGACACACATTTAGCTGCTGATGCCTGAATCTTCCATTGCAACTCATGAACTGAAATTTTTTATATCATTTTCAAAACCAGTGTGTTCTGAGCTCTTCCTGTTTTAAATTAGAAAATTCATGAAAGAGGAATTTTATGAGAATTGCAGAAAGGAACTTAGAAAGGTTTACTGTAGTGCATTGTTCTAACAGATTGTTTTGCCGTCTTGCCCTTACTTTCTTTGCTCTCTCGTGCTGCAGAGTTATGTTTTAGAGAAAAGTAAAGAGATTTTTAATGAAACTTATTGCTTGTTGAGAATGTTGCTATAGCAATGAGCTATGTCTGAAATTCCTAAAGGTTGACTTTATTCTATCATCTGGTTTTCTAATATAGATACATATCCATCAATCAGAAGAGTTGCTTAGAAAGGAAATTTTCACACTATCATAAATCCACTTAATTTGTTTCTTTGAAACAGCTGTTTAACTTGTAGCTATGATATGACTGATGTTATATTTTCAAACACAGTTTTCTCTCCAACTTAGCCTTCCTCTTTTTTAATTTTTTTTGCTTGTTTTTTTCTTCTTCTCTTAGATATTTTCCAGATAATATCTTTAAAAATTAATCTGATACATTAAGGCTTTAAGTTTGCTTAATTATCACACTGCCTATTTACATCTGTATCAGATGAAGAGGTTGTGATCTTTGCTTGTGGTTCCAGAAATTGCTATATCTGGCCATGCTTTCCTTAACCCATGGCAAACCTGCTGCTCTGTGTTGGATATGCTCCCAACCATTTCTTTCAATATGATCTTGGTAGATTGAAGCACAATCCTGTTTGTTCAATAAGGATTTCATTAAACAAGATGTATTCAGCAAGATAGAGTGTAAATCATTACACCTGAACAGAGATGCTCATTCAACTGAGAGAGGTTTAGGAGTGATTGCAGCAGTAGGCAGAGGCTCCTAGGAGACTAAGCTAGAGCTTGTAGTGGATCATGCACTGGAGATGAGTTGACAACCTTATCCTGTCATGGGAAAATGAAGAAAGGAGCATCTACAGAGTGACAATTAAACAGAAAACATTGTGAAGTGACCTATTGCACTACTATGTCCAGTGTAGG
>NW_008678528.1:125101-133577 GCF_000695815.1 Acanthisitta chloris
AGAGATGATTATGGAGTTAGAAACACACCAAGAGTAGAGTGAAAGAAAAAGAGTTTTAAGTCCAGAGAATAGAAGGTTAAAGGTGAGGAGAGGAAGGTATAAAAATATCCTAATGTATAAAAGGCTATTGAGGAGTCAAAGTTAATAAATTGTTATCTGTCTGGGGACAGGACAAGAAGGAACGGTCTGGATTTATAGGAGTGGAGTTTTAGGTTAGAGAATATGAGGAATTTTCTACCTGGAAGGATGGTGAAGCATTGGGAAAATTGTTTAGCAAAGTTGTGGCTCCACCAGTATGTGTAGGTGGGTCATGGCTGACACTGAAATTTTGTTTCTGCCACTGTATAGTTATATACATCCAGTACATATCTCCTGGGAGGGAAGGGTTTTGTTTCATTTGATGTTTGATATATATTACAGTGTTTGCTTTATATGGCCAAGGATGGCAGGATCAGTTCAGTGGGATGTATTGATCAGTCATGAATATGTTGTATGATAAGGTGCCACAGAGAAATTATTTGTGTCAATAGTGATGATGGTGTGACCCGTCAGGATTCTTCTATTCTAAAAGTATGATATGATGCCTTCTCAATATAGGTATCCACATCCCCCATCTTAGGTATTCAGAAGTGTTATGAGTACAGAGAGGGACAGGAACACCCCCAAACTGAACAAGTGCTTGAACCTGAGACAGGTGAGTCTCAGGATGCTGAGGCCTAGATACTGAACGGAGGGGCAGTAATAGAGGACTAAAGCCACTGTAGTCCTTTCACCCACCTGGTTCATCTTCTGCCTGACCACAAGCAGCTGTCTAGATGGTACAAAGAAATACCAGTATGAAGATGATATAAAGAAATAGCAGTGGTACTTTAGTGAACAGTTGCATTATGAGACAGTCTCTCTTAGAATCATCATTCTATGATTTTCTTCTCCATTTTGTTGTTCTCTGATACTACCGTTGTAGCTGTTCGGTGTACATGGTGATTTTGTGATGGGAAGAGGGAGAAAGATTAGGTATTTTTCTGAGTTTAATGAAACACTGACTATACACTTTAAAAAAAACACCCTTAAGCTGGTGGAATAAAAAAGGAACTGGCTTGTTCAGGAATGAATTCTGCAAGTTTGTCTATGTGATGGGTTTAATGTGTGATAATTCGGCAGTCACCCTGTGGGCATTCTGTGCTTAAAAGGGTGAAACTTTCTAGAAACACTGCCTGTTGGCTTGATAATTGGGGAACTGTCTCATTAGGGAAGGACAAAGTACAATCTGTCAGACAGTGGACCACAATACTGGTTATATGAGACAGCTCATAAAAACCAGGGATTGCTGGAAAGTCTACGTTGTAAAATGCGGAGAAAGAGAATGTTTGATGTTCCTGTAGAGAGGAAATTGTACTTCATTTGGATTGAAAATGGGGAAAAAATTGAAAAAATAGACTAGAGGAATTCTTACTTGCATGCAGATCTCAGCTGTGCAGTGTTAAACAAGCTAAGATGTTTGTCATTATTTTGAAGAGCTGGTTCTTGTAATGGGAATTCATGGTGAAAGTTGATGGCAGATACAAATTCCTATCCAATCCTGGGGAGCTGGTGGGCTGTGGCCATTGGGCTCTTGCGAAGTCGTTGATGTCCTTGTATATTGCATCCTTTCCTTGACCTATTCCCTGGCACCTTGCTGGCAGTTTCTAGGCTCCTCAGGAGAGCTTGTATTGGCTCTGTAAGGGCAGTCAGGGCAGTCCCTCTTCAGGCTCATAGGATTCACAGTAATAGCAGTAATGGAAAATAACAGTTGCACAGAGTTGAATTTTTGTTTTTTTGACACTGGCTGCAGTGACTCCATCCCCAGAGGTGGAATCAAATTTTACTGAAATTAGAAGTTGCTTATTCACAGGTTTTCCTGCTGGAGGTACCCTCAGTGATGCCTTAAAATGTATAAAGGGCTGTCTGGCAGATAGTGACTTGTCACTACCAGATTTTATTTTTTCATAATTTGATGTCGAGGAAGAGAACATGTGATACTTCATTTTAGCACTGCATGGTGCTTGCAAGGTCCCTGTCACTTGGCTTGTTTCATCTGATAATTTTGAGACACTTCTGTACATCCTGTTTGGTTTTTTTTAAAAAACTTTGGCTTTATTTATCCATGCAAAGAACAAACTATAATATGAAATTTGTGTCTGCTTTTTTACTTGAAATCAGTCCATTTCCCAAGTAGCAAATTAAAAAAATTGCTAATTTTGAACATTGATTTTATATTTACAGAGCTAATATGAAGCAGAGAAATGAGCAACTCAAAGCATAACTTATTCTGTGTATCAGATGGGCATCAGAATTAATAACTAGGTTAAAAAGAAGTATTTCAGTAGAGCATAATATGTATTTAGGATCAGAGTAATTATATTGGAAAGCAGGTTTGGAAAATAATCAGAAGGAGCATCTTTTTGTGAGTTTTGCCAGCTCATTAAATATGTTTTTCCTGAATTACTAGTAGTTGTCTAGTAGTACTAGATAGTACTAGTAGTTGCCATGCAGAAATGATATACTAAGTCACAGTTACATATAAAGAAACAGCAATGTTCAGCAGTCAGCTACAAAATATGTGTCCTTACCTGAGTAGTTTTTTAATATTATTCCAGTATGATGATGTCATGTTATCTTTTAAGGCCTCTA
Source organism: Acanthisitta chloris (assembly GCF_000695815.1). Taxonomy (NCBI): domain Eukaryota; kingdom Metazoa; phylum Chordata; class Aves; order Passeriformes; family Acanthisittidae; genus Acanthisitta; species Acanthisitta chloris. The sequence goes on from NW_008678528.1 coordinate 127,772, forward strand.
CTGTGTAAAACCACTGTAATTGGAATAATATAATTTAAGTAATATGATTGGTACTTCAGTATTTATCCTGATGAAATTCTAATTTCTTTCATCTGGAAAACTGTTCTCACCAAATAAAACCTATGTGCAGTCTGTATTCAAGTAAACAGTTTAGCAGCATTATATTTTCAAAGCTGACTCACTTATCAACTCCTAGTCATGTCTGTCAGGATTTAGAGATTTGTTCATAGTAGATATGAAAACAAATACAGAAAATACAGTTAGTGGCTTTGGTAAAGGCAAATATGATATTGAAGATGTTTTACTGTAGTATGACTTCCTCTTGCTTGTCATAATAGGACATTGCTGCAAGGGGGGAGAATTTTTTAAAATTGAGATAGTTATAGGTAAACTAATTTTCCATTTTCTCTTGTCGTGCCTCTCCCAAAAGATGATTACTTGAGTGAAAGCTGTAAGTCAAGAACACACATTTCTGTAGAGTACAGTTAGCTTGAGAGCATTTACTATACTAATGGCCTTACTTAAAATTATTATTTATTCTCTTCACATTGGAATATAGAATAAGTTACACTGTAAATCTTTTTCTAAGCAGATAAGTCAGTGTATTGCTGGTTTTGATGGGTTGTCTTACCTTTCTGATATTTCTCTGACATACACTGTATTAAATCTTTATGAATTAAATCTTGGCCGCACAACTGTGCGCTTCAGGAGAGGAGCAGACATTAGACAGTGGGTTTTGTTCAAACCAATTGACTTAGTTTGAACAGAAACCTTGAGTGACAATCCCAATTTTAGTGTTGGGGTAGATACAGAAAGCTTTGTACCTGCTTGCCCCAAGCAGAGGTAAGTCCTGCCCTTAATGATTTTGGATTGCTAAAATGGTTCTGATATTCATCTTAAATCTCCATCTCCTCTTCAGTTCTCATTTATGTCCTTTCTAAGTCCTCTGTGAGCCTTTTTGCCCACTGGATTGTTGCAGATCAGAATTTTGTTTTTCGAAGTAAAATACACAACGGTACAAAGCATTTCTTCTCACCCCTGTTACATGTCAGCATTTCTGTTTGACCTTTCCTTATCTATTCTTCCATTCTTAAATACACCAGGACTAAGTCTGGTGACAAGGACAAGCTGAAGATAAATGTGAGTCATCAAACTGTCACTTTTTCTTTCTTTCTGCTGAATTAATGCCTCCCTTGCATTCTAATTTCCCTGTTTACGTACCACGTTCTGCCATATTTTCTTTCTTTAACAGAGAAACACAGTGTTCCAAACATGGCATTATTGCTTACTGCAATCTTGAGTCATGATATTTGTTGTTGTTTGTAGCTTTCTTTCTTTCAGGCATTTATGTACTTCCCTTCTTTGATCCCCTTAAGTGCGTTTCATAGTGTTTGAATTCCATAGGACATTTATTTATCCGTTTTCTTAATGTCTCCTTGTCTCCCTTTTATTCTTTACTCTTGTGTGTCTTCATTATTTCACCCTTTTTGAATCATCTGACAAATTATTAAGGGTCTGTGACTGTTGGAGTTCTGAGTTGCATTACATCATAGAGTAGAACCATCAGGGTTGGAGGAGACCTGTGAGATCATCGAGTCCAACAATCAGCCTGCCACTCTGCTGTAACCCTTAATCCCTAAACCATATGTTCCAGTGTCAGATCCAGATGCCTCTTACACACTTCCAGGGATGGCAACGCCACCACCTCTCTGGGCAATCTATTCCGGTGTCTGACCACCCTACAGAATAGAAGCAAAGATGTACCCAAGCCTAACTAAAACAGCAGATATGTAAAGATTATAATTTGTCTCCCTAACATGTTCCTTCTCTGTTGCCCTGTCACAGAGGTGAGGAGTATGGCATATAAGATGAATTGTTCCTGCAGTATTAATACCTGAATGTTTATAATTCACCTGTTCAGTTCCCTGTTTTCTTAGAAAAGCAAGCAAGCCCATAGCACCATATCCAGGTATGTAAAAAAAAAAAAAAAAAAAAAAAAAGCCAAAATTCTGCTAAAAGATGGGATTATTAAAAGAAAAATACAATTTCATTAGACCACCAACTATTTAGTCGTCCAAGGACCACATTGCTGTAAAACTGCAAGGTGGTGATGCTGCCTGACATTGGTTCAGTTGAGCAAGCTGCCATCCAAGAGGATGTATATCCATCATATTTCATCCCAGGCCTTCACCCCCAGAAGCTAATGATGTTAATGACTTCTAATTCTACTTAGGCCTGATGCTGGTGGTGACTGCAGCTTGTAAGCAGGCATTAGAAACATCCCACTTGATAAATTCCAGTATGCTGAGCCAAATCACCTACTTCACTGTTGACTTTAATTAAAAGTGCTCATGATGGATGTTTTTAAAAGCAGGAGCTGCTGGTGTTCTTCATCACCATTTATTGTGCATCATTTCAGTGGTACATCTGTTTCCTTCATTTATGGTTTGTGGGGGGAATATTTCGTTGTCATCATGTATTTGGCCTAAGTTGGATTTATTCTTTGGAGGGCCTAATCTGGTGTTATCAACATCATCTGAAGGATTTCTGCAAGTGCTGGAGATGATTGAAATAACTTACCCCATTCTGGCTAAATATTCATGAATCTTCACCAAAAAGAGCTCCATCATAGCTGCACCACCTGTAATCTCTGAACTGAGTAGCTTGGATGTGTTAGTACCATTTATCATCACACCTTTCTTTTGCAGTGCGGATGTACTTTGAGTAAATGAAACCATTTTTCTTTATTATCTCCTTGTTAAGAAAACCAGCCCTTGCGTTTTCCCCAAGTGTAGGACTTCTCTGAATAAATATGCAAAGTATCATTTCACAAAATGACATTCTCCTGAATCCCTTTGTGCTTAGTCCTGGCAGAGGAGGGAGAGCTGAGATGGTTTATAAAACAAACGTGTGCACCTTGCAAGTCTTTATGAGGTAGTTTGGGGAGAATAATGGAATGCTACAAAAGAGCCAGGGAGATTTTGGTTAAATGACAGGCTCCAGAAAAGGCTTTGGAGTAGAAGATACAAAGTTAAACTCTCACTAGTACCTAAATAACAGCCTGGACTTAATAAAAGCATTTTCAGCCAAATAAAATGTTAGGCAATTTGGGCTGAATTGTGAAAGGTTTTGTTAGTTGAAGGTAACAATTCCCTTGTAATTGTGCTTTGTGAATAGTACCTATTTCAGCAGTTAAATCCCACAGGGAGAATAGCGAATAGGCAGGAATACGCACGCGCGAACGCAGCATAAGCACAGGTCAGGAAGAGCTTGAAAAATCCTACCCAAGGCAAACTTGCAAATTGGATGAACACTTGTGGAGAGGCTAATGAGAAGCAGATGCTTAGTCCTTTGGAGTTCCAGCAGGACTGGGGGCAGGCGTTGGGAAGGCTGAAGTCAAAAACTTCCTAAAAGGATATATATATGTATATATAAAAATCAGCCATATGACTGTTCCATTTCTTGTGAAGTTACAAGCTTACAAGGGATGATGTTTAATTAAGCTATTCCTAGAAAAAGCTACTGGATACTTCCTGGTCGTGTCTCCATTTTTCACCTTGGTGTGTGCTGAGAGCGTGACAGTGGCAATGTCAGCTGGAAAGTTTTCAGGGAGATGTTTTCATGTCTCATCTTAGTATCTTCTGGTATGCAAAAGAGCTTGAATTTCATTAGAGAAATGGCAGCTGATCAAGGTTAAGTGCTCCTCTCAAAATTAGTAAGCAATAGTGGCACTGTTAATAGTGCAATGATTTCTTGATCAGTAGGAAGAACTGATTTATATTAATAGTTGTGAATGCATGTCCAGACTTTTGCCTTATAAAGGTCTCTGGAAACTTTCTGTGCCTCTAAGACTGTAAGTTGTTTTTTGTAGTTTTTTTGTTGGTTTTTTTTTTTTTTTTTAACTTCCTTTGAATGGCTTGGAATGTCCTCTTTGTGAAAATTCTGGGAGTTCTGTGGACATGAAGGAATGCACTATCCTGAAAGACTTAGAATTGGAGTATATGAGCTAAGTTCATGTCACATCGTAGCACACTTAGAATAAAAATGGTGTTTTATCTACCATTTTGGGAGGTGTGAAATCTGTAGATAAAGGGTATGTGTCCAATGGACCACTTTCCTATTTTTCCCCAAGGTTTTTCTAGTATTAAGCTCTTCTAGAATGCATTGTTGTGATTTTTAGACTGAAGAATAATTACATCAAAACCTTTAAAGCAGCAGGCTCTCTCGGTGGTGAACATAGGCTTGTAGCTACACCACTGTCCTCTTCTGAGGTATTTTCAGGAGAAATAAAACCTTTCAAGGGCTCTTGAGCACTGTGAATTAATTGCTGGGTACACATTGGGAAATGCTTGTTTTTACAAACCACAACGCAGCCAAAAAACCCACCCCAAAATATGAAGTCATCTGACTTTCAGCTGGATTATCCTGTGTGCTTCTTCACAGCCATTGGGGATGAAAATTTTGGACTCAGCTGAAGCTGTTGGTGTCATGGTCCCACATTGTATCTGAAGTAAATCTCACAAACTCCCAAAATTACTTCAGCTGGCATAACAACTGCCATCAATAATCAAGTAATCAAGTAATCAGCAAATCTCAGACTGGCCAAAGGAAGGCTCTGTAAGCATTCTGGTGTATTGCATGTCCCCACATTGATGTCAGAAAACAGCATCAGTGGAGATGATCAAAGTGGGGTAATATTCTATAGCTGACAGTGTCAAAAAATTAAGTTTCTGCAAAAGACTCACATCATTTCATATAAATTTTCATTTCTATTATGACCTTAATCATCATATACTTAGGGTTTCACTTCAGAAGTGCTTCAGCTGTTGCTGCAAGCAATTTTAATGTGCTTATCACAGATCGTGGTCCCTGTCTTCCAATCATTGCAACAGAACAAAAATTATTAAAGGCTATGGAAAGTAATAATTTAAAAGACCAAAATGCTGCTATACTTTGAAAGCTAATAGGCAATGTTTGCCGTAAGGAGTAGTGATGGACAAAGCCTCAGCAGTGGAATAGTTGCAAATAGCTGGGCATGTAATGGGAGCTAAGTGCCTGCCTCCTAAGAGATGTCCTGACTGCAGGAAAATGTTTGATGTGGGTAGATTTTGGATTCACAAACTATAGAAGGTAAGACTGTGCATGGAGAACCAAGGCTGATCTTGTGTTTGGTTGGTTTTCCTTGCCTTGGTTTTTAACCCTTTTTTCCTAGCAAAGTGATGTGAAAGTGTGAGGGTGTGAGAGCTCCATGGGGGAAAGTTTGTGTCCTGTTTGGATTGACTGAGAGGGGGTTAAAAACCTTGGCACATTATGAACTTGAAGACATTCTTGTAGTAATGTCCAGCATGGAAAAAGACACTTAAGGGAATAGGAAATTAAATCTAGAGGGGATCTGACTATGGAATCACTGACAGAAATAGGAGTGATGAATAAAGTAATTTAAAAACATTATCGGGTTGCAGAACATGGTTTGAGTCACAGTACCTTGGAATTGGAAGGAGGCAGAATAGATAGCAAGTGGGGTTTTTTTATTATTTTTATTTTTTAATTAATTCTGGGTAATACAAAATCATGGATGTTTTGAGAGGTGACTTAAAGGTTGCAGCCCAAATGAAAAAGGCCAGGATGAGAGGCTAGTGAAGAAAGAAGAAAACTGAAGGTGCTCTGAAAGGGAAGGAGGAAAAGACAATAAGCAAATATTTTCATGGTATGATTTGGAAGTTGGGGTTTTTTTCCCTTGGAAAAGTAGATAGAGGTGTGGACAGGGACAGGCTGGAGCAGAAGATGGTTGCATGCAAAGCAATGC
>NW_008678528.1:133620-135454 GCF_000695815.1 Acanthisitta chloris
CGTATTTGCATGGAAAGTGAAGTTTACTCCTCTCTGCATGGTGCAGCTGTTGTGAAACAGATATCTCTGAATCCTTATTAGTCACTTTCTACCTGTTACTTAACTGGTGTGGGCTGAAGGAGTGTGGAAGCCCACAGGGATGCATGTAAAAATAGTAGGGGCTGTCAATGGAAATCATAACCTGACTCATTAATGCAGCCTTCGTAGCAGCAGGAAGAAGACTGTAACTTTCCCCTGTACATTTGGAGTCAGTAATTAGCCAGTGACATTGTCAGCATTGCACTAATATTTTTATAGCATGTACGGATGAGCTGTTCTTAGGTAACTTGTCGCTTCATCATAGAAACTTGTGCTTTAGTCCATGCAGAGTTTGGAAATGAAACAGATAGGAGAAAATATGAGACTTTTCTGAAGCAAATCAATAGGACAAGCCTGAAGTATGGGGCTGGCATATCCCAAACATCAACTACTGCACATGCTGCTGAGCATGGGGCTGTTTTTTTGAGTGCGAGTGATTCACCTCAGCTCCCGGTGCTGCTCACAGTGATGTGTGCGCATCCCCATCCTCTGCACTCACAGGGATGTGCAGGTTGGCACATGAACCTCCTTTCTTAGCCTGCTCTTGAGGTTGCTGCAGTGCTGGTTGCTATTTCACATGTGGAAAATAGTTTCTACTTCTAATTCCCGTTTCCTCTTTACTTAGAGTTGACACAGGAGGCTGAAGGAGGTATGAGAAATACATGAAAGTGTTACTGTTAGACTCTTAAATGCATCTTGCGTGTTTTCCCACCAGATGCAGACTTCCACATTGTTGTTATTTTTGTCATTATATAGACAATGTTTAAAATAAGGATAGTTTTGGAAAGTCTTTTTATAATACTACCCAAGTTTGTAATGTGAGCACAGTAGCTCAGCCTGAACTATTTTTAATTAGCAGTGCTTTGTTTTTTCTACATTGTTACCCAGATAAAGGGAACAAATGGAGAAAGGCTAATTGATTTACCTTGCTCAATTTATGGTAATGCTTTTGATAACATTTGACATCATTTCATTGAACGTGATGGAGAAGAGAGAGTGGTGGAATGTTTTGTTCTTCCTGGTGTGTTATTTTTGGTAAGTGTCTGGGGTGCATTTAGATAAACTACACTGCTAAGTCTGAGCAAGGAAGACCTAAATATCCAGTGAATTACTCCTATTTGCATTGAGAAATTAACTGTAATTAGCATTCAAGTTTTAATGATATTGTATTTGTGAAGCTGATAAGGCCTCTGGGAATGTGATTGCAAGAAACTTCTATTGTTTACTATATGCAAATCGAGCCACTTAGCTTTAATTAGAGGTTGAAACCTGGAGCAGTTATCAGCAGTTGCTTTAGTATTAATGAGCTTGACAGAGCTGTCCATCACAGTGTTTAATATGATTGAGAATTAGAATATTTAATCCCAGTTGGTTCACTGTTCAAAGAACGTTCAGCCTTCGTCAAGCAAAACCATTGCATTTAGCATGCCATACATTTCCTTAGTTCCTGTCACTGGAAAGACTGAAATTCCTTGTAAATTTGTATAGCTGCTATTTTCTGCAGGATGGGTTGAGAATATGTGAGAATTTCCTTCAAGGATTATGTTGCCAATATTTTTTTTAAAACCAAAATGGTTCTAGGAGCAGTTGTATGGTTGCAATATAGACTTCAGTTACCTGAGATCTGAACATTAAAGCTTACGTTAACTGTTGACTGATGATTTTCCTCACAAGATTAGCTGATGTCTCCTTGTGTTGGATGTTTCCTTTAGTATTCTAGTTTTAGTAGCGGACAACAAAAGAGATGTAAGGGAAA
>NW_008678528.1:135480-150253 GCF_000695815.1 Acanthisitta chloris
ATGGTTTTTATTTCACTCTCAATGGAAGCGCTAACCATTAGTGACTTCTGTTGCTGCTCTTCAATGCGGTTTTTATTTTTTTGGAAAAGTAGCTTTTGTGTCAAAGTAGTAAAAAGTTTCTACAGAAGATCTATAAAATAGATCTTTTTTCTTTTTTTCAGGGGAAAAAGATTTTAGAAAATGTCACTTGAAGTTAGTACTTTTGGACACACTGTTGAATGTTTTCTGTTTTTGGACTATTTCTTTGTGAAACAGTTCTCCCTTCCACAAGCCTTTAAGCAGTTTGAACAGGTACTTTATGTAGGTATATATAAAAAATTAATAGTCTTTGTACTTAAAATTTTTTTATGGTTGTTTCATGGAGAGCAAAACATAATTGTGAACTTGTGCTTTCACAGTTGAGGCTGAAGCAAACCCACCAGTGGGTTTCTTAGCCTCTCTTGGGTTTCCTTAGGATGCAAAAATACTACAATATTGAATAACAATGCAATGCCATGTCAAGTGCTGAGCACCGGGGCAGAAAGTGGAGGTTTAGTCCATGTAGATTTAAATACTAGAAGCTGTAGTTTTTTCCACAGATGACAGACTGGAAGCATTTACAGAACATTATTTTATGAGGTGCTGTTGAAATACCCCAAGTTTGAAAGTGCAAGGTGGAGGGAGCTTTAAGAATGGCTTATGTCAGCTGGGAAGCATCTTCTCGGGTTCCTGCTTTGCCATCAGGATGAACATTTGGGTTCTTGTGCAGACATGGGTTGCTGCCCTCACTTGCAGGATGGGTTTTTCTGTCTGCTGGGGGTTCAGGTTACCTCCTGTCACGACGCTGCTCCAGCCCAGCTGCCACTCACAAGACAAAGCCTGGTTACGTGCTCAGCGTTGGAACGCTCCTGATGAAAAAGCAAGCCTTGTTTTTCAGGGGGAAGGACGACTACGGAAAGTTTTAAAAGGCTAAATAACAATGCATGTTCTAGATCAATATCTTTGACAGCTGAATGCTGCACGGAAAATAACACGCTGAGTTGCAGTGGTTTGTAATTCCGAGTAAGCTCAGCCAGAGCTAGGTGGAGGAGCATTATGAATCAGGTGCAGAGATGCTGCTATTAATTTATTCCTCCAGGAAACCACAGATTCTAAGCCATGTGCTTTTTGGTGAAACCACACTGAATGCATTTCCTAGGTGAACACAGTGGAGCCTAAGGGACTAATGCTCTAATACATAGGCAATCAATTGGGTCATTACATGCAGCCATGTTGTATAGGAAATGCAGTATATAGGGGTATCTTAGCTATTTCATCTTTGGGAAGAGGCTAGGTAGGGTCATCAAATAAGTGATGCAGCTGGCTGATTAGAAGCCATTAACTACTAACTCCCAAATCATCATCCTTCCACTTCTGGCTTGTGAGTCACTGCTCCAATTGTCCATACCAGGGCCAACTTTGGCATAATCATATGTAAGAGTAATCTATAATTCACACAGGGTCTGGTAATTTGATTTAAGCAGCAGACCACACAGACTGCTAAAGGATAAAAGACAGCACATAAGCTATTCACCTTAATGAGGCTTATTTGAGCTGTGCTTTGCTAGTTGATTATTAAACAGTGAAAATGGGATCCATTCTGCCTCTCTACCCTCTGGCCTAAGAGGAAATTAAAAAATTGCTGCATATATAATTTCCTTATTGATATTAACTAACACCGCTATTAACTTTATAATAATACCATATGCATTTTTTTAGTACCTAAATTACATACAGCGTCCATTCTTCAAAGGTTTGTTTTTCCCATATTTTCTTGACAAGGAACCTATGGTTTAGTCTTGCCCTAATTCACTCTGAAGGTTAAATGTGGTTACAAGAAAAGGAGAAACTGGTGGTGGTGTTGTTTTTTAATACTCCTAAACTTTCAAAGTAATTTTTGGCATATGTAAAATTTACTATTATTATATAGGAATGTATATTTAGCATTTGTTATCTTTTTTCTGGCTCCTATTAGTTATTGTATTTGTAAATATAAAAGACCCATAAATTACAAGTGAATCAAAACCACATTAAGCTGTAGCTACTAATACAGTCAGGCGATGTTTCTGGTTTTGTTTAGTATTCTCCTTTATGTTCCACTAGTCTTTTATATTTATAGCCATTTACCCACAACAGTTTAGTTAAATTTTTGCAAAGAGGTGACACATTCAGTGTTTCTTAAAGCTTTCCTGTGGCAGAATCCTTTGTTGGTGTGTTTTTTCATTTTCATGTTTCACCCACTTTATTTGCAGTTTATTTGAAGTCTTGGTGGCAAAAACCTGGAGGGGGATAGTTTGGGTGGTTTTTATTGCACTTATTTTATTTTATTTGAAAGTCTGAAGTTGGCTTAACATTAACATTTCTCTTAGGAAAGATTTTGCCTGCTCTCCCATCAGATGTGAGCCATATCAAACAAGCATCACTCTGAACATAATAAAGTTTGGAAGTAGGGATTGCATTTGCTGGGCTGCCATAGGCACTTTAGAAGGTACAGTGTTATTTGTTCTGGATATAACTCTATGAGTTTGCTTACATCAAATCTCTCTTACACTTCCCTAAGTGGTAGCTCTGATAAGTTCCCCCATAAACAAGACAAGGTTATTGCAATTCGTCCCCGTGAGTCGCTTCTCGCTGTGGAACGATCACTTCACAGCACACGCTGGTTCAGCAAGGAGCAAAAGAGACTTGGGACATTGCGGCTGCTTTAGAGCGGCTTTGATCTTCTCTTTCCTAACAACAGTGCACAATGATAATTACAGCTCCTTTTAAAACATGTTAAGAGAGGTAGGATAATAAGTGAAAAGGGAATTTTCAGTCATTTTCAGTGTCGATGAATGCGTTATTAACTCCCAGTGATTTAGCAGATGCTATTCCTGCCAGATGAGCCTGAATGAGTGGCGCTTGCCAGATCAGCTATTTAAGGAACTCTGTTTTCTGCACTCAGCAAGGGATGGTTCCAGTCAAGCCTAGTTGTAAATCCGAATCTGGGAGACGGGGTGTCTGTTCAGGCTGCCAGGATATTATGTTACCCCAGCTCTGATTCTTTTGTCTAGAGAAAGACTGAAAACTCTGCTAGAACATTCCCTTTTTGGTGACTGCAGCCTTGGCTGACTGACTGCCTTAGTTCTGCATCAGAGAAGGGCAATTAGCTTTGCAGATGTCTCTGGGCTAGGCAGTAAAACTGAGGAAGGCTGCAAAAAGAGAGGCCCTTCCAAGACGAAATGGACCACCCTGGATGGATATCAGAGCATCATCACCACCATTCAAGGAAGTTCTCCCATCAGACAGTCATAGAATCATTTAAGTTGGAAAAGACCTCTAAGATCATTAACTAAACCATTAACCCAACACCGCCAAGTCTACCACTAAACCATGTCATCTACTGTATCTACCAAATCACATGCATTGTCTTTGCATGACTGACTGGGGAACCTTCTGGGCTCCTTGATGTTTTGTGGTATGTGATATTTGATAAAGACCTTGCATGTGACTGTGAGTCCCTCAATATCAAAATATTTAAATCTCCCTGTCACTGGGCAACAGGTGTGGTGGTGTTTGGTTTGGGGTTTTTTAAGGGAAGAATTCTGATTTTATAAAATTTTAAAAATTGTCTTAAACCATAGGTCTGTATAATATTTGTTTGAAATTAACTTGACTGTTTGTTTAGACCAACTCCGTGTTTCCTGAAGGCTGTGATGGAATTTCTGAGCTCACGAATAGAAACACAGCTAAGCGATCAGTTTTAGTAATCCACTGGCAGTATTGCTTACCAAAAAAAGAGTGTACATTTTGAAATGACTTCAGTGAAGAGCTAATCAAGCTTAGTCACACTCTTTGCGTCCCTAACTTCTGCCTAGCAATTCTGCTTGATTCTACATATGCTACAAGAGCTGCAGTTTTGTGGTTTCATGGAAGATTATCTAAACTAATAGCTTTTCAGAACTCTGCTGTTACAGAACGCAAGAGGATTTTCATGATCTTTTTGATTTATTTTTTTTTCCTATGGACAATATTGCAGGACCAAACTTATCTTTCTCTATTTCATTCAGTCTTGACAGTTGTAGCTCCTAATGTGCTTTAGTTATTATTCTCTATGACTGTTTGGCCACAGTGAAGGAAAAATATTACAAGCAGTCAAAACATTGATGTGAAGCTGCAGAGTCTTTGTTCTTGGAACATTTGAACGTTGAATCTCAGGTTTGTAATTTGAAATTTGTATTCCGTAAAATTGGAAGCCAGAAAAGAATTTCTTGAGCAAGCAAAAACCATAACAGCACCTGTAGCAGCATGATGACTGCAAGCTGTTTCCCATGTTATCTTTAAAATACTGAGTTTTTTAGAGGTCCAGCAAAACCTCAGTTCCTAAGAGATTATTTTCATCAGATCAGTTGGGAAGACTTTGAAGAGGACTTACTTTGGTTCATACTAATTTGCTTGTATATCGCGATGCAAAATATTTGGGGGTCTGGTAAATGTAAGGAAAATTCATTTAATATTACAATTAAGTTAATTGCTCTAATATTTTTTTCAAAGTCAAAATAATCCTGTATATTCAGAGAAGATGTTTTCTGAAAAAAAGCTATAATGAAGTTTTCTTGTGAAGATAGTGCTTCTCTTTAGGATTCATTTGCAGCATTATTTAGACTAAAAGATGACAATCAAAACCATTTTCAGAGGACTTAGACTTGGACTTCATGCTCTTGAGCACTAAGGAATTTAAATGGAGTCCCATCCTTCCTCCTTTTTTTTTTTTTTTTTACATGTTCTTTTCTTGGATATCTTTTAATTTTATTTGATGTCTCATAATTATTATTATTTTAATTTCTTTCTTTTTGCTGCTCAGTGTATCTGAGATCTTGAGTCCACAGAAGTGTGACCCAAGGGTTTTACAGTAGAGTGGCTTCAGGAAGAAAAAAAGGTAGTTTTACAGCATATTCGACGTTTGTCTTCTGGTTTGAGATGTTCTTGCTGCAGTTGTCTTGAACACCTCTTGTCAGAATTGGAGCCATTAAGCTTGTGGTGTCATACCTTTGTCACTTGTACACTTTTAAAGAGATCTGTAACTGTACTCTTTCTATATTCCTTGTTTTGGTCATCATTAATAAGCAGAGTGTTAGAGAGGGTGCTGAGGCACCTTGAAACTCAGTGCACTGTGTTGTGCTTCCTTTAGGCCTGCAGTGGCAATATACAGTACTAAACCTTTCCAAATTTGTATCTGTTTTTGTTGAGCCATCTGGCTGATCCTGTAAATAAAATATGTAACAATCAGGAAAGCATTTATAGCCTATCTAGTGCTGATGCTATTAAATTGAAATTCATTTATATTTAACAGTGTTTTAATTCATAGGCCCTTTATCAAATTGTGTTATTCTTGTAGCAGGAGCACCAGAAAGGTATTGCTGAGACAGACCACAGATCTTGCTAACTCTGGTGTCAGCTCTCAAGGAGTGGCCAAGAGCAAATACTTGAGCAAAAGTATGAGCAAAGGAGAAGCATGCAGCAATATTAAGGTTGTTTTTAAATCTTTGTTTGCTTTTCTTAATCTCTGCTAAGCACTGAGCTGATGTTTTTGCAGAATTACATGCAACTCCAAGCTCTTGTTTTGGAGTTCTAATAGCTAAATTACAGCTTATCGTTGTGTAAGTAAAGTCAGGAATGTTTTTTCAATCCATGTTAATTCACATTAGTCAACATAGCATTTCATCTGCCATTTCATCACCTAAGCAGTCAATTATTGTGGCATCTTTCTGCAGCTGTTTGCAGTGGGATTTGTTCCTCAGCTGTCTCGAATAGCTGTGCCCAGGCACAGGTCCCTGCCAGAGGGCAGGGCTGTTGGTGGGCGTAGAGATGTCCTCTTGGTGGCTGCTGGCAGACTGTGCGGAGCCTTTGGGGTGAGGTGACAGTGGTGTGACTGTCCTGAGACATTAGTTTTAAGGGTTGTAGCTGTTCAGAATATTTCAGTAAGAGCTGAACTGCATCTCTCACTGTAGAAATGCTTTTGAGCTTTGGTTGAGCTTCCTTGCTTTGCTTTCATTTCTTGGCTTAACGTTTTGTAGTAGTTCATTTGTGTTAGAGGTGGCTCCTCAAACTCCTTTGTTGTGCCTATCTGAATTGGCTGCTGACTTAGTCATATTGCACGTTTACAGGAGAGATGTTTTGGATGAAAACCAATACAACCTTGCAGATGTTGGAGAGGAGGGGTTGGGATGGATTAAGGCTTCTGATACAGAATGCTCTTTTTGACAGGTCCGAAATCTGCCAGATTTTATGATTTAACACTTGTTCCAGAAATTATGCTTCCAGTGTCACTGCTGTTGGCTCTGAAAGACCGCATGCCTTTTTGTTCTGGTGTCACGGCTTGTGCTGTTATTATTGTCCATAATTTTGTCATAATTAATCCCTTGTCACTGGATTGCCAAAATAGTTTCTGAGCACATCATTTTTCCATGGCACTGGCCAAAGGCATCTTTGGTGAGCTGCTTTATGGCAACCAGACTGTGAATTTTGGTAGTAGGAAACTGAACTAAACAGCTGTCAGCATTTTAAGATGGATGCAGATGAGAGACATTGGGATGCTTGGCTCCCAGCAGGGAGTGCAAGTCAGCAAATGAGTGCTGGTGTGAAATAATAAGGGAGTTTTGCTTAACATTTACTTCTTTGTCTTTCTTTAGTGTCTGAAGAACATTACTGTCAAAAGCTTATTTGTCTCCTGAGAAGAAATGCCACACATTTGTGGTGGTGTATTCTTGGGAAGAAATGGAACTACACACCCTAGGCAGCGTCATTAATTTGGGTTGGGTTGGTTTTGGCTGCTTGTTTTATGTCTTTGTTTTTTTAATTAATTTTAAATATGTCCCATTAGATGGTGTAGATGTTTTGTGTAAATCTTCGGCCCAGATATGTCTCTGCTTTGATCAATGTGTGCCTGGGAAGAAGCAGCACTTTTAGCTCCTCAGAGAAAATTCTGTTAGTCTGATGAGGAACGTGAGAAGTGTTTGTATTTTTTAATTATTTTAGTATGTGCCTTCCAAATAAACTTTCTCCTAAAGTGGAGGGAGGGAAGGTGGGTAGGAAAGCTCATTAATGGTGACAGGACAGAAAATACAAACCAGTAAGAAAGGATGCAACTGAGACATGAAACTGTGTCTAACTGATGATGTCTTGCTCTTAAACAACTACTTTAAATAAACCCCAAAGCCCTGTCCTCCCTCTTCCCTGGCTAAATGATGCTTCAAAACACTGTCAAGGTGTCATGTGAGACTTCACATGTTCATAAGCTGATAAAGAAATAGAAAGGTTTAACAGGGGATTTATTTGGAAGAAAAAAAGTTAATGAATGAATGTTTTAGTCATTTAAGTGACTACCGTGGGACAGCTTATTTTCTCAATAATTATGACAATTTTTTTTGACAATTTATCTTTTGCCACAGAACACAATTAAAGTGTCAGTTTTTAAATAATGGTTTTAATAATTTCTCTGGTTTTATTCCTGTTACTAGGAGGTTTTAATAAAGTTTTTTTAATCATTAGCTGTTACATTTCATGATAATTAAATGCAAGTTTCATAATCTTACCACTTTTAATTTGTCCTGGAATGATATGAGAGAATTGGGAGGTTGGTGAAATGCTCATAGTCAAGGGCACACTGTTTTAAAACTGTCTGTATCTTAGAAATCTTGCTAAATCAGTGATGGGGCAGCTTCTAGATGCATATAAATCCTTGCTCAATGGTGGAAAGTGATAGACAGAAGGTTTTGAAGTAGAAACAGGTTGTGACAAAGCAGTTGGCAGGAATATTGGATTTTGGAAGATTCATTAAAATCTCAAAATCTGATCTCACAGGCAGGGAAAAGCTGTTAATGGTTTTTGAAGGACCACAGAAAGATGCAGCAGTTTAACTGCCTTATTAGTCACGTTTTACTAATGCTTTATCCACTGGAACTAGGATAGTCAGAGGTGTCTTGCTGTTTTGGCATTACAGGCTCCCATTTCGCTGGACTCAGATGTTAACAGTTAATGTTTTGGTCCATCTGAAAGCTTTGGGAGTTGTAACTGCATTGTGATTCTAGTGATGGATAGATTTGCAATTCTGTGTTGAAAGACTTGGATGGTTTTATGCAAGCCTCATTTTTTATTTTTATTTTTTTAAATCAACTATTTCAAGTTCTAATTCAGTTTCTGGAAGGGGAAAAAAATGATGATTGAAAATGTCATGCTAGTCCATTGAGGTCTCTTAGTGAAAAAATATGGAGAATGAAAGTGATTGTCAAGCAGAGTAAGAAAGACATAATGAAAATGCTACACCGTGCAATTTTGTGAATAAGCATCACAGAAAAAATAATCTTTACTGATAATGAGAAAACCCATATGGATGTGTTTGTCTTGTTCAAATGTGAAAGAGAAACAGTCAGCACTCTGTTCCATTTTTGTTCAGAAATGTCATCGGGTTTATTGTTCCTTCCCATTTTGAGACAAACATTGCCAATGCATCATCAGAGATTTCCAATTCTTTAGCCTCCGCCAAAGACCCCCATGCCTGATTCGCTCTCAAAACTCCCATCTCAACTTTGAATTGATGTACATCTTGTCTCTTATTTAATATTAAGAAAATTCAATCTTTATTGAAACCTTTGGCAAGAAGGTTAAGTGATGTAAATTTATTTTTGAGCTATCCTATGGCAGCAAGTTCCACAGTTCAATCTTACTTTATTGATAATTGTGTTTGTGGCAATATGAAATAAAAAGGAAAATAAATTCGTAATTTGCTTTTTCTCTAGATTAATCACCCTCTCTTTACTTCAGTCTTCTTCCTTGTTATGCATCTTCCTTTCTGACATATGAGTGCAGTGATTATTTCACTCAGTGTAAGATGAGCCAGCTGGGACACCAAATGCAGTGCAGCAGTGCTGTGTGGGCCTTGGCACAGCCTCATTTGCTCTGCCTCATTGCACATAACCCTGTGCAATGTAGATACAGCCCAAGGTAAATTATTCCAATCTTTTTACTCTCTTTTCATGAGGGCTTTGCTGGCCAGTTCAGGAGTCTTTGAACCCTTTCTAATTCTACAAAATACTTTTGGTGGTACTTGGTGTGCTTGTAACCTCTCAAATGATCCATGCTGACACCTGTCTACTGCATGCCCCAGTGTTTCCAGAGCCTTCCTCATGGCAGTGATCCTAGTTAGCATTTTTGCAATATCAGAATACATAGGAGCTGTTATGAAATATTTGTTATGTTTAACTGTGGGTTAACTTGATTTTATTAATGTCAATCCATGAACTTTAGTTGAATGCTTAATGTGGTCAGATAGTTTATTACTCTACTTTCTCCCCCTTCCTTAAAGCTTGCTTCCCTACTCTGCTGTGTCCAAAGACTTCTGTGGAAAAGCTGATACTGTCCTGTGCTGTGAGGTCAGTCATATAAAAATCTTCAAGGTAGGACTGGAAACAAAGGAAAGATTTTTATCAAGCTAGATTTTTTGTAAGACTTGGAGAAATTTGAAATACAGAGGAAGCCTTTGTCACCATCTGTGGTATTTCTGGAATGGGAGTTTCCCAATGAGCATGGGTGAAACTCTGATTTAAGTAAGAATAGAACTGCCAAAGCAGTACTCTTTCAAAAATGCCATCCCTCTTGGTTTGTACAGTGGTGGCATATGTCGTTTAGCTCGCCTGTCCTTTTAAAATCACAGAATATTCAGGGTTGGAAGGGACCCACAAGGATCATTGAGTCCAGCTCTTGGTCCCACACAGGACAGCTCTAGGAATCACACCATGTGTCTGAGAGCTTTGTCCAAATGCTTCTTGAACTCTATCAGACTTGGTGCTGTGACCACTGCCCTGGGGAGCTGTTTGAGCTGTTCCAACCACCCTCTGGATGAAGAACCTTTTTCTAATATCTAATCTAAACCTCCCCTGGCATAACTTCATGCTATTGCTTTGAGTCCTGTCACTGCTTGCCAGAGAGAAGAGATCAGTGCTGCCTTTCCATTCCCCTTTATAAGGAAGTTGTATAGAGTGATGAGGTCTCCTCTCCATCTCCTGTTCTCCAGGCTGAACAGACCAAGTGACCTCAGCCACTCCTTATATGACTTCCTATAAAAATCATAGTACACATTAATTTTCTGTTTAGGCATATATTTAAATGTACTTAAAAAGTAATGATCATGTTTTGTACAGGGGAAAAGGTACAGCAAGAATAACCAAGTAGATGGTTCACCTACTTACTTCCTTTGTGTGTAGGCATTACAGTATATTGAGTGTTACTCAGAAAATGCCAGGTGGTTTTAGTGTTGTGATACCTTAGTTAAATTATCAGAGAGCATTTTCTACAGTGGAGTGGAGAATATTTGTCTTGGAGTTGTTTCAGTATTCCAACTACTTTGTAAGGGAGGCAAATGAGGTTATTTGAAATGCTGTAAGGCATAGCCTATGACCAAACCAATTTGATGGATTTTTCTGTTCAGAACTATTAACAAATATAAAAGAGCAATGTAAAATGTTAATACATAGGTTTGAAGGATTGTTTGTCCAAAATTGTGGAATGTTCTGTACGAATAGATAGTTGGGAAGAATGAGGCTTTTAATGATGATTTGTGGCCACTTAACAATATAACAAATGTAAGAGTGGCATTGGCATGGTGTTATTGATGATACCTGTTAGAAGGGGTAGGTCATTCACTTCGTTAGTTACACCAACACTGCACAGTGTGAGATGACAGGACGACAGAATGGCTGGTTGCTGTGACATGGGAGGACTTCTGAAGAAGCTGTGGCAATGCATAGGAATTACAGAGGAGATTCTTTCTGGGAGTGGGCCAAACCACCAAAGTTTCCATATGTGTTACATTTTTTCTCTCTTCAATCTTTTTTAAGCCTGTTTCAGTTGCTTTTGTCTCCTCTGAACAGCTGATGCCTGTTAGGTTTACCATGGAGACTAGCTATCCTGAAGGTGGGAGACAGGAGAAAAACCTTTGTTATCTCCCAGTAACATTTTAGATTTTCACAGCAGCAAATATCTAAGGTAATCTGCAGGGGGAAAACAGTGGGAGCTGGAAAAAAACTTCTTTATAAATACTTCATGATCTAGGTCATGTTTTCAGTCCTGGTGTCAGACATAAATGGGGCAAGAATAGCAGGAACCTGAGGCTGAGTTACTTGCATGTCTCTCGTTGTGCCCCAAACCCTTTCTCCCAGTCCTTGCTTGAACCAAATTAAGTGCTCGAAAGGTTTTAGTGCTTTTGGGAAGTGAGCAATGGTTTAGACTCTTGGGCAAGCTCCTTCTAACATTTTGTATTCATTAATTTATAAATAAAAGCTTAGATTCATTGTGGTTTGCTATAGGCATAATTGGTAGCTGTTACACAGGGATACGCCTGCACAAGAAGTGCTCACCTCACAACCATATTTCTGATTTGAATGTGAAACTATCAAAACACATGGGTCGGATCAAGGCAAAATACAGATTTAAGCTTTATTTTTTTTCTCCCTGTCCTGGTGACGTTTTTTTCCTGTCTTAAGTTGGGCACTGCATGATTTCCAGTCAGTGACCCTTTTCCTGTGTGCAAGGAGTGAGAAAATGAGGCTTGGAGGTATGAAGTAGCACAAACCACCTTAGGTTATCATATCATACCTACATGTGCAGTATACCATTGTTTCCTTGAGAAAAATCACTTGATTTAATTTGTCACAGTCATTCTTAAGAGTTTGGTGCATTCCCCTTGAATAGTTTCAAAAAGCTTACTGAAATCAAAATACTGTTCACTGGAAAACTTAATTACTTATTGCTGAATGATACTTTCCAGAAAAATGTCATTTCTCAACTCCCAGCTGTTTCAGTACTGAAGACGTTGAACAAAAGGATTTTTTAATTGTATTTTTTAATGAAAAAATGTGTTTTGACTGTTCATGCAGAAGTGGGTGAATTGATTTCTTCAAAGTGCCTAAAAAAATTCAGCTTAGGACACAACCTGATAAGTGGAAATTTCAGACCATACTGAAACTGAAATAGTCTTAAATAGAAATACTGGGGGTTTAGACAATATTAAAGCTACTGCTCTGTATGCTCCTCCATCTATTCTAAAAAAATCTGAAAGAAATTGGTGTAATACTAATCTGTAAAGTTCCATTTAGCAAGAGTGTAGGTTGGTAAAGGGATTGTATTGAGCTAAATAACTTGTTGAATCACAGACTCAAACATCAAGTAAAACTAACTCTTAAATGTGCAAAAATGAGCAAGGGCAGTAAGTGATGTAGGCTAAACTTGAAAACTCAAATTTTTAATGCTTTTTGGCCTTTTCCCTTCCTGCCAGTTGCAGTCTGCTATGAAACTGCCAGTCTCTCTTTGGTGCAGTACTTCTGTGGGCCATGCAGGTTCTATTTGTCAAAATCTCTAAATTTTACAGCCAGTTTTATAGCTGATAAGTTTTTTTCCTGTCACTAATATCATCTATGTATCCTGTAGTGAGCGGGTTTGGCAGTATGAAGGGATCCTCCATCTCTAAAACTGGAATTTCATTGGTACATGTAAATTTTACACCCTACATCTATTTTTTAATCACTAGAAAAGCAAGATTCTCTTTATATTTTTTTTTTCACTCCAGTCTGCATGAGAGGTTCCTGCTCTTGGGGTGTTTTTATATTTGTCTTCCAGAAGCAAGAGCTGCAGACTCCAGCTCTGCAACCTGGTGAATTATGATGTCAGTACATTTATGAGATACATTGCACTATTCTATCCATGTGGTTTCTGTCCTGAATCATCACCTCAGTGCAGATGTTACTGTAACACCCATTCAAAATGAATGAGAGCTCATTTATTAGCCTGTTGTTTGTGTTTGTAGGCTTGTCCTCACAAAAGCTCATTTCCAGGGTCTTGGCAGAGGAGACTAATTTTATGGACTGCCAGTAACAAAAATGCTTTGCAGTTCTTCAGAGCACCATTACCTTGCTGGTACCTCACAAACCTGTCTGGGCATAACTTGAAGATGTCTTGGGGCTGACGTTTCAGGCAGTCTTCCAGCTCATACCATTCAACATCTTTTCTGTCATACTTTAGCTTCTTCCTAATCTTTATTTCTCTTTTCAACAACCTTCAACCTCTTAATGCCTGAGAGAGTTAAAATATCATTTTTATTACCAAAGTACAACCAGGCTGTCACAGCTCAGGTTTTGTCCCTTGCTCTAGATTGAGTACTGAGATAGGACTTGCCTAACAGCATCAGACTTGATGTTGCTCCAACCCCAGCCCTAACACTGGTGTGTCTGGGTGCTTCAGAGAGGCAGTTCTAGTGTTGAGCTACTGAAGGAAGCAAAAGCTTTTGCTAATGATTTGGGAGATCATGTTCAAGATACTTACGCTTCTTTACTTTTTATCCTTAAATAAAGGAGCCAGGGGCATTTTCTTCAAACCTGATGCTAAAACTCCTGCTAACAAATCTATTAGGTATTTTTCAAACCTCTCTGCCTACAATTTCTAGCTCTATGGTTGGGATATTACTACTTTTTCCTCTAGTTTTAAAGGTTGGTTAATTAAAAAACTTGGATAATGAAGTGTTGTTAATAATTGAACTTCTCAAGAGACCAGTTTTGCAAATAATTTCGAGGTCTGGAACTGAATAAAAATCTTTTTGTGACCAGAGGAACCTTTTTCCCCAAACCAAGCAGGATGTAGGAACCCTGCTTTAGGCTAACAAAAGCCTCATAGACAGGGTCATCTCCTGAGCTGTGAGAAATCCATGCTTCCCTGGTGCCACAGCTTTCCCCTGAACCTCAGGTGGTTTTGTCAGCCTCTTCCTCAGCTTCTCCTGATGTCCCTGTGCTTATTTCAGATAATTAAATATTCATTTGGCTGAATATTTGATACAGAGAGGGAGAGACTGATGATTTTTTTTCAGCCTGAGGGAAACCTGGGTTCTCTGTAACTGTGTGTTAGGTCCCTTCTGAGCAAATGAGTACTGAGTTGTCTGTATAAACTAGAGCAACTTCAACAGGACAAACTGAGTGGGAGACACCAATGCCTCAATCTTCTAGGTAGGGAAGTGCTCTTGAAATACGTGGAGAAAGGAATTAAACTGCTTTCATCACCTTATACCATATGTGCTCTTCTACCACGCTGAAGGAATGTTTACGAAGAGAATGTACAAGAAATAGCTATAGGTTCTCATCAGATTTTGCAAGACCCTTCCCTCATGTTATTTGATTTATGTATCTAAAATTTCTGGTCACTCATAGCAGAAAACTTTGTTTTCTGTATGACAGAAGAGGAAGAAACATGTATGAGTTGGAAAGAGATGTCAAATAGTAAATCACCTCTGAAGTCAGTCCATTTCAGTAAACCACCTTATTGACCTGCAGCATCAGCCCTTACAGGTGTGCCTGTGGCTGAAAAAACCCTTATTTTTTGGCAAAGTTGGTTTGATATGATTGCCTGCTCCACAACAGCGTCTCTTTCCTTAGTCTGCTGAGTTCAGTACCTTATTTTTTGGCAAAGTTGGTTTTATATGATTGCCTGCTCCACAACAGCATCTCTTTCCTTAGTCTGCTGAGTTCAGTACAGTGTCAGTCAAGTCTGCATAAGGTTTTTGTCAGATGATGAGTTGCTCTTTAATCTGGGTTTAATTGAAGACTATTGCATATTAATGGCAGTGTTTTGCTCTCTCCCTGGAAGTTAGATTGAAGATGCTAGAAGGCAGGATCCACTATCTCTGGTACTTGTTTAGAGTTTTCCTTTGGGCTGAAAAAAACAAGCTTTATAAGAA
>NW_008678528.1:150290-231114 GCF_000695815.1 Acanthisitta chloris
GTCTCTAAGGAATGTTAATGAGTCTAATTACTAAAATTTATGTGATGCATAATTGTTCTAATAATTTGGGAGGAGCTGGTGTTTTATCTTGACTGCAGTAAGCAGTTTTGATGACATTTAAGGAAACCTTTTCTTCAGGGGAATAGAGAATCCAATTTTCGTTTATTCTTTCATTTGCTTTGGTTCCGAGCAAATATTTTCAGATTATTGTCAAACAATTAAGGTGGGATTCTGTTTTGGTTATCACAGAATATTAATTCCCTAAGATATTATTGTACACAAGTAAAGATTAGATAGGCTTCGGTAAAGGGCAGATGTCTTAGTGGTGTCTGGCATGGTTTTTTATGATATACCCTAGAACCTTTGTTCTGATCTTTTCAAATCACATGGAGAAAATATTGAATCTAGGTTAGAGAACAGGCAAATAGTTATGACCTTCATTTGAGGCATTAAACCTTTGTTTTGGAACAAAGATTTTGTTAGGCTCAAGTGCTGCAGTTTGAATTTAGAACAATGGTAGCACTGAAGTTGAGAATAAACTAAAGCAAGTACATGAACTCCCTTCACTTTTGATGTAACTCACTAAATAGACACCCAAGATGGGGAATCACAAACTTTCTGAAGGAAATAGCTGCTTTCAGGGTCTCAGTGTTTGAGGAAAAGTATCATCGTTGGGCATTGTGGAAGGTTTTAGAGCTGAGACGTGGTGGTTAATGTGATTTGCTGGAGCAGCTGCGACTCACTGACTGTGTCAGGCCAACCATGGGCTGGGACTGACCTAGCATGTTAGAAGCTCTGGGGACAGATGGAGATCTTAATGGTGTTCTTTAAAAATGAAAATGTAGCTGGGGGAGTGTATATTCAAGTGCTGCTCTCTGCCAGTGCTTTTGTCACATCATATCCTCAATTTCACTGGGTTTCTTTGATCCACTTTATTTGTGAAATTACTTCATATTACTCAGAGATGAAATTAGTGATTATACACTTTTTTTAGTTCTCTCTATATTTTATGCCCAATGAAATAATGATTATAATAGCTAAGAACTGTTTAACCATTGCATGCCTGCAGTTAACCTTTGACAAATGATATGTAACTTTATTTTTCCCCCTCTCAGTTGTGCTTGGATTGTTTCATCTCATGTTATTCTGCTCTCACAGCCAACTTTGCTGATGCTCCTGCACCCATTTCTAAGGCCAGACTTCTTTTTCTTTGTCTTCACTTACTGTATATCTTAGCTCCGACCTTAACATCATGAATCAGATACATAATTGTATCTCATTACTAAAATCACCAATCTCTGTTAACTACAAAGGCTTTTTTTTTTTTTGCCAAGACAAGGCCTTTTATTATTAGCCATTATCTAATAAGACAAATCATGACCAAATAACCTGAAAAAGAGGTGAACTAAAATTTGTGTAAGGAGTACCCATAAATTCAGCTGTGTTAATACTGTGGGTGGACATGGATTCTATTTTAAGTACAACATTGCACAAGTAAAATTGGTTCCAGATATTTCTCATCCATTTTGAGAATTTCTCTGCCAAGGTTGCTGTGACTTTTCTTGTTCCTTTTCAATTATGAAGCTCAATGTGAACCCAGAATTTGCAAAGGCTCTGTTTTCTCTCTGCCTTTAGTCTGTTCAGGCTGAAAGGATGTCTATGTATCCCTACATCATTATGTGTGATATATGAATATGAATGTTATATATAACATGAAGGAGATTATGCCTGACAGATTGATTTTTTTTTTTAACCAGTGTTGTACTAATGTGCCATTCTGACAAATGAAAGGTAACTCCTGAAGTATTAAAACACTATTGCATAAAAAAGAACATCCTAGTCCTTTGACACAATGCCACATAAGGTAAGGATTTCGAGCTATCTCATCACTACAATAGGATAGACTGGGTTTGAAAAACAATCCTAGAATGATTTGTTTTGGAAGAGACCTTAACAGCACCTTGTTCCAACCTCCCTGCCATGGGTAGGGACATCTGCCAGTAAAGCAGGTTGCTCAAAGCCCCAGCCAGCCTGGTCTTGAACACTTCCAGGGATGGGGAAATAGCCATAACTTTGTGTTTCAAAGCTTCTTTGGAATTGCTAGTGGAGACACACATACTGTTCCTGTGCAGTCATGGCTCTTCAGCCACAACCAGCCTACTTCCTCTCTAATTGTGGCAGTAGCTTTCCTCCAGAGTTTTTAAAATGTCAAACTCCCAATAATATCTAAGCAATGTCTAAACAATCTTATAGACGTGAAACACTTACCTTGGAGTGTTGCATGTGCTGTGCTACATTTAGTTGAGGACTATTTGTTTGACTGTTTGTGGTGGTGGTGTTGAAAGTAAAAATGCAACTATTTTTATGAACAGTGCCCTTTACTTTGAAATGAGATTAGTAGGTGTATGTGTACTGTGTGTGAGAGAAGTGTATATGGCAAATGGGGCTGGTGAAATTTAACCTTACAGATGTCATAGCACCATGTCATTATTTTCTGTTAGATTTAGCTGTGACTGTAATAATGACAATAAATTGCATTTACACTTTGTGCTTGGCATGTATCCACCCCCAGATATTTTAACTTTGATGTAAGCACAATTAGTTAACTTGGACAAACTGTTGTAGTCAGTACAGGTTCAAAGAAAGAAGCTTAAAATTACAAAACAGTGTACTTGGAATGGGGGGAAAAACATGCATGGAAATTTTTGTACATTGTATAGTTTATTCTATCATTAGTGGATGTTAATTTACCTTAGATCAGTATTAGAAAATAATTTTAGTCAAGGGTCAGGTTGAAGGTTCTCAAATATGTGAAATTTGCTGAAGTCAATTAAAATTCTACCCTGACTTCATAACAAATGGATAGAGTAGTGCTCAGAAGTTACTGGAAGATCCTTCTCTTAATGTCTTTTGGTCAGTGGGGAATATGGTGTTTCTCAGGATTTGCCATATGGCTCTGGAATTCATGCTCCCTTACATGCTGCAGCTGGACACGCAGTTCTGCAGTGTTTCTTGCAGGGCTGAGGTCTCTACATGATCCATTGTGTACTTCATGGAGATCTAAGGATGTCTGCCTTTACCTCTCCCAGACTTTAGGCCATGTAAGAAGTATGATGGGAAGACAGCAGGGTGCAGAATGGAGATAAATGGATTTGCTGAAATCTCAAAATGGATTTCAGCAAGTCGGAGTTTTAATCTGCTGGAGTGTGGGAAGGAAATCCATACTTCATTTTTGGCTTGGTTGGTGGCTTGAGATTTTTGTTATCTAAGTGGAGGCTGGTTTCTTCCATTCCTGTTGTCAGGCTCACCTACATGGACATGGTAAAGCTGCAGTAAGTGCCCCGGAGAGACGCAAATATGAATAGGCTGGTACAGCACCCTATCGCAATGATAAATTTGTGATTTGTGTCTTAATATATATTACTATGCTAAATGAGCTTGAAGATCACAACTCTGACCTCTGGATAAACTACCTCAAATACTTGCATGGAATTGGTGGGTTTCTGTGTTCATTAGAGGCTCATGCTATGAGCCATTACAAAAATGAAATTATTTCTCCACTTTATAACAAGTTTTCTTTCATTATTGAGGTCAATGGCTTGAAAGTTTGAAAAAGTATCTGCAGGGCTGTTTGAACGATCTGTTTCTCTAAGGGATAATTAAGTTAGTTATTTTAAAATATTTATGTAACTGTCGCTAATGAAAGTGGATGATTATAAAAGGGAATTCAGTGACCAAACACAAAGTTAGAGAAAAGACTATGTTTGTTGTTGAGATAGACATAAGAAACAAGCAATAGTGAGTTAAAGAAAGCCTTGCATTCCTCTTGTCCTCCAATACATTATAACTATAAGTATCCAGAAGCAGTTCTGGCACTTTCAATCAACTGTCCCTTTGTGCACTTGGACATGTCCAAGAGTTGAGTGAATATTAAGAATTGCTTCTCTCTGTGAGGCAGCAGAAAGTGGTGGTAATTTTTCATGTTAGCACATATGTATGTTCCCCTGGTGGTAATCTGAGGGTTGGGGATTGCAGTAAAACCTGTTTTCTTAGTGCTGTCTTGTCTGTCTTTTCTAAAATAAGATATTTAAGTTTTATTTTTTAAATTGGGGGGAAAAATCACCTCAGTAAAGTATAGAACACTGCTGACCTAGCACAGTGGCATGGTTCATTAACAGAGGCTCAAAGCACTCCCATTTTCATATCAGTTCTCAGTAATATATTGGGATATGTAAAAGCAGATAAGATTTATTATTTAATAATATGACCTTATCCTTTCCAGTGCCATATGAAAGCTGTTTGACAAAGCCTTGTTCAGTGTTGACTTTTTTTCTGCATGCATAAAAAGCAAACTGAAGTTCTAACTGCATGGAGTAGTTTCTTTGTATAAAGTATTGTTGAGGGGATGGGGGAAGATGTTCCTGTGACCATGGGGATTTTCCCTATGAAATCTGCCTACATTTTGAATTAAAGTTAGCTATTAATGAGTCACATGCAGACTAAAATTAATGTGATCTTTTGTAGACCGTGGTGCAGTGTTCCCCCACTCTATAATTCATGAGTATTTCTCACATAATCACAGAATAACTGAGGTTAGACAGGGCCTCTGCAGATCTGGAGATTTTGTCTACCCTCTATATTCAAAGCATAGCTACCTGGAGCAGTTTGCTCAGGACAGTGTCCCATTGGCGTATGAATATCTTGAAAGATGGGGACCCCCATGACCTTGTTGGCCAACTTGTTCTGGTGTTTGACCAGCCTGGTGGTAAGTGTTATAACAGGAGACCAGTAAATTTTTTATGCAGTTTCCATTTTTGGAAAGTGTTAGTTTAGAGTGAGAAGGCAACACAGACGTTATTAAACAAAAGAATAACTTTGTTAAAGAAAACAATAACTCTTCAGAGCTGATTAACATCTCCACTGTAGTCATTTACTCTAAGGTACCTCCAGATGAAATCTGTTAAAAGCCCACTGTCAGCTTAGGTGGGTGCTTGGGTGAGATCAGAAGACTTGAGCCTGTGAAGGTAACTGAGTCACTGTCATTTTTTGAGGGCATAAATCAGGATATCTACTTCAGTAAGGTGTCATTTAATGTAGAATGTTGGATTTTTTTCCTCTTCACTGATGAGGCTGGTTCATTTTATTTGTCAAAACTGCATTGAAAGGAGAAAGCATCAAAACATTTCTCCCTGAGAAACTTTCATTTCAACTGAGCAACCCATTTCTTACCTTTCAAGCCTATGTCAGTGTGCTACAGATACTGTGTGGGACAGAATGATCAGCCACTAGTTATTTTATCATGGAATGAGTTAACTGATTTCTGCTGCAAAGCTTACGAGGACCAAGACTACCAGGAATCATTTCTGTTTATT
Source organism: Acanthisitta chloris (assembly GCF_000695815.1). Taxonomy (NCBI): domain Eukaryota; kingdom Metazoa; phylum Chordata; class Aves; order Passeriformes; family Acanthisittidae; genus Acanthisitta; species Acanthisitta chloris. The sequence continues at coordinate 155,663 of NW_008678528.1, forward strand.
AGAATGAATCCTTGAGGTCATTCTCAGCATATCAAAGCAAAGATCTTAATTAGGATAAGTTCCAGGTCTTAAAGAAATTGATTGTGATAGCTTAGGAAATTGGAAAAGATCTGAAGTGTGCTGTTCTTAGCATTGTCAGAGCTGAAATTTTTGATTGAATTAGAAGAGTTTTAATGGCTTTTTTTTGTGGGCAAAGGAGACTTTTTTTTTAATGTGCTGGTTACAGAATTTTACTTTTTCTTTTTTAAGGCTTAATCTGTTGAAACCAGACAGAGAAGTGCACATAATTAAAATACTCCTGCATTCCTCATTTGCATCAGTCCAAGGCCTTCCAGTTACTGTGGAGCTATAAATCCACACATACATGGATTTTTATGTATTAATAGATTTATATTACATATAGACAGAAGCATATTTTATGTCGAATTGCAGTGAGACTTGTGCAATACAAAGAAAGAACCTAGTTCAGGTTTATGCTTTACATTTAAAATTACTGCATATAATGATTTTGTCAGTTTGCTCCCTTTTTTTAGCCTAATTTCAATTCTTGGAGAGGGAGAGAGGGGCTGAAGCTGCCAAATGATACACAGTGCTGCCAGGCTTTCCACAAACTTTAGGTTAGTTGTTAGTCCTTTGCTACGAGAAACTAAATCTTCTTTTGATCAGAAGAGAAGGCTAATTGAGTAATGTCAGCCTGAAGCTGGTGTTTGTTGACACTGCAGAACCACCGCCTAGTTTGACACTTTTTGTTTGCCTGATTTGAGAGCAATTTAGAACTGAAAGAACGGCTGTGCTTCGAGATCAAGATTTATATGTACGAGCAAGGCTCTACAAAGAACTCGCCCGTAGCTGCTGGCACTCTGCCTGGGGCTGGGTAGGAATTGCCCGCACAGATCAGAGTGGGAGTCCATCTAATTCCAAGTTTGCTGTCTGCCAGCTGCTTCAGAAGAGCAAGGTAAAAAGCCTGTGGCACATGGTTAAGGGATATCCTGCCCCTGACCTAGTGTTAATCTCTTTTTAGCAGGGCATAACTTCACCTATCAGGCAAGAAGACATTGCATCTCTTCTGGATTGCTTATAACGCCAGATGTCTTGCATTGAAATTTATTAGTTGATGTTTTTGTATACTGTTTCTCTGTTGCTTAAAACCCAATCAAACAAGCACCAATTCCTTCTGCTTTTTCAACTAGTTTTCAATTTCATTCACTGCCATTTTGATCTCTGAGAGGGACTAGAAATTCCCAGTACGTATTTCTTATGTGATTTATTCTTATAGCATGTTGTGGTTTGCGTGCCTTCCTCTTTCTCAGTGCCTCCTGTGCTGTCCAGCAGGATAGCAATCAGAGAGGGGTCATGCCAGGCTGGAGCAGGGAAAGCGATTCCTGGTCTGGCACACAGCTTACGTCACTTAAGCAAGTCAAAAACAGCAGCAGGAGTCACTTGCAGGCAGATCTGTAAGGCAAGAAATTGCTTGTGTTCTCTTCAGCTTGGTTAAAACAGACCATTCTGCCTATTCCCCACTACACATTTTGTTGTGTGTGCTGTTTTGGAGATGCAAAACATAGAAACTCATCCCACAAGGTACTGCTTTTCACGAACTGACATACAATGATATCATGTATATTTTCTAGTTATAGAATAGATGTAGGCCTGATGTGTGGATTTTTCTTTTAAGTGGTATCTTTCCCATCAACAGTATGGGATGTTGCAAATGATTCTTCTGGCAAGAGAAAATAAAGAGAATATTGAAGACACTATAGAGTGAGTTTGTTACTATTATGAAAGTACAGTTGGTATAATTATTTTATACCATAAAACACCTATATTGTCTAGCTTCACTGTTACTTTCTTAAAGCTCAGTTTGATGTATGGTGCATATTGAGCCCATTTGGTATGCTCTTATACATTAGTATGACCATAAATCCTTTATTTTCTTTTTGAAGTTGACATTTCTGCTTATCCCAACTTGCCACCGTTAAATTCTGCAATATCCTTTGCATGTCCCAAGAGTCAAGCCCATGGTGGCCAGCTATGTTTTGTTCTCATTGTGGGTATGAAAATGATGAAAGAGCCTATTCTTGAGCTCTGCTGCCCTGGGTACATCTCAGCAGATGATTGTGCAATGCTTCTCTGGGCCTTTCTCCTCTATAAAAAATGGAGGAGAAATGACAGTATATGGAACAGTTTGGTGAGGTTTGGGGTTTTTTACAACTGTTTCTCATGCATACACTGTGTCTGGGCGATGATGCTGTAAAGAGTAACCTGGAAAACCTAAAAGCTTAAAAAGTAGTTGGAGAGGAAAAGCCTTTGGCATCTGGAGCAGACGAGGAGGACAGAAGTAAGAGACACATTTCCAGCTTCCTAATCAGCAGTAACAGCATGCTGCTGCTAAACCAGCTTGGTTCTTTATTATTTATGGTTTACAAGTTGTTTTAAAAGAGCTTTGTAATAAGAGTCCCATTTCATTTCTGTCTTTTCTCTAACTGCTTTTCCTCCACCACTTCATTTTCAGCCTCAGCGTTTCAATCGTGTGGCACACTGAGAACTGCTGTTAGCTGCTGTTTTATGAGGGAATACATTTATGCTCAGTAGCGAAAGTACATTGTGTGGAGATCTGAAGTGATATATTTTGTCTCACGCATTGGTTTTGAATATGCTTTTTTTTAAGAATGAGTGGACAGCGAGTGAGCTGAATGCAGCGCTACGAGGATGTAACATCTCAGCCAAATCTATCACTGAGTTCACTAAGCGACAGAGGCAACACTGAGGCAATCAGTGCCACTGTCTGCTGTGCCTGCCAAGTACCTACGACTTATATTATGTGCCAGAAATACTTTCCACAGCTTGCCATGTATTTACTGCAATGACTTGAGTCAAATGGGGGTGCTGGAGGAAGATTGCAAGGAGTAAGACCAGTTTGAGTCTTCAGTATGAAGCTGCCACTTAGAAAGGGATCAAATTATGTGGCCCCCTGTTTCTGATGAGTTTGAGCCTTTAAAAATATTAAACAGGGGATTAATGTTTTTCTCCTTTGATCTTCTGCTTCAGCATGAACTCCAAGCTCTTCTCCTGCTCATCATTTAGTCTCTTCTTGGCAATTCCATGCCATTTTTAAGGAATTTTGTTTATTTTCCCTCTACACCTTACAATTGATTCTGTTTGGCTAAAAATAATATTAAAAATACCCTTATCCAGTCCTGATGTTGCCTTTCCTAGTGAAAATTATTGAGAAAGTGATTTTAATACTCTTTTTTTTTTTTTCCCCTGGGCACCTTCCCCAAAGATTTATTACAGCCTGAGTTTAGTTTTGGCAGTAGTACAGAAACAGCTTTCTTGGGTGTTTTACGATCTCCCTCACCTTTCTGGTTATGACAGTTCTGTTTCGTCCCCCTTCTACTTGCCCATTGAAAACATGGACTCTTATGTACTCCAATATCAGTGCCTCAGTGATTTCTGGTAGGTTTGCTTGTTCTCTTCTGCCATGCCAATACTAGCCAAGAAATCAAAGTGTTTTCCCATTTCCTCGCAACTGTGCTTCTACTACATACCTCTTGGCAGGGAGAAACTCATCCCAAATGTGACTATTCCTGGACCTCTAAACTTCCTTTCCCCAGCTCGTTGCCAGAGGGGAAGCAGCCTGACATCTGTGTAGGGATGCTCCTCTTCACACACTTGGCTCTTTGTCCCAGCAATCCCCAGTCTGAACCTGGCAGCTCCTGAGGATGCTGTGCCTGGGGCTCTGGAGAGCCACACAACATGTGTGGAATGGTAGACACCGTGGACTCTGCCCCTTTGTCCTTAATAAGAGAAGCGGTAACAACTCCTGTGGGATGTGAGGTCTCCCCACCTGTCCCTGCTCCTAGACATCTCTGCCATCCAGGATTTGTGAGTGAAGACCAAATCAAGTTGATTTGATTACAGTAAGAATTAAATCCTTGGTAGGAGATTGGGAATAAAGTTGCAAGACGAAGTTAACATGACGTGGTGTTGCTGCCAGCTCAGAAACTGGCAAGTCCCTACCAGGCTCTCAAGGGTGTCCTGCTGCTTCACTGACTGTGCCTGCAGCCTGGCACGTCCTCACTGCCACCACAGGCCAAGGGGCTCGCAGAGTCACATCGCTTATGAGTGACTCCCAGCTGTCATCTCATCAAACTGCCAGCTCAGAGCAGGTCTGGGTAAAGCAGAGAGTAGAATTTAAGAAGTGAGAGTTATACAAACAGCTGATTAATATAATGTCCTTGGCTCTGCACAGAGGTTTGACATGACAGTTAACTGGAACAAATGATGGGGCTGGGAGAAGGGATTTTGACCTGTGGGATGCTCCACCTGTGCTGATCACTTGTTCCATGGGACATTGTCAGTAGAGGAGAGACAAGTGTTGGGAATGAGAGAGCAGGACGTGGTTAGGAGAACTCACTAAACTGGAAAATCAAAAACAAACTCTTCTTTGTGTATTATACGCTGTGTGTTAAGGAAAGGGATGGGACAATACAGCCTTGTTCAGCCTGGAGAAGAGATGGCTCCAGGGACACCTTTTTGCATCTTCCTGTACCTAAAGTGTCTCCAAGAGAGATGGAGATGGACTTTTGACAAAGACATGCAGTGATAGGATGAGGAGGAATGGCTTCAGACTGACAGAGGGCAGGATTAGATGAGATATTAAGAAGATATTCTTTACTGTGAGGGTGGTGTGAGGCACTGGCACAGGTTGCCCAGAGAAGCTGTGGATGCCCCATCCCTGGAATGATTCAAGATCAGGTTGGATGGGACTTTGAGTACTCAGGTCTGGTGGAGGGTGTCCCTGTCCATGGCAGGAAATTGTACCTAAATGATCATTCAGGTCCCTTCCAGCCTAAGCCATTCCATGATTCTATGAATATAAAGTAAAAAGCTAAGCGTTGTCACATCTAATTCTTTAAGTTGGAGAGATTTTTCTTCTGGTGCTTGTGGAATTCACTTACTGATGTGTATTTCTTTTGAATGCTATTTTATTTGCATTAATCTTGACTACTTCCAACTTTCTTTTTCACTTATTGCTTAAATTTGCAGGCTTTCTTAAAATTGGAAAAATGCTGATATATCTCTGTGCATGCACATCATAGTCATATCGATGTCGTAACTTCAGGGGCATATCATAACAGAGGATTGGATTTGCTCCATTCCCAGACATCTGCAGGATGCACATGATATGATAACAAAGCTTCTGTAAACAAAGCTTTGTGATTGAAACCAACTAAATACATCCAGGGAATTGTGGAATAAAATTATGTTTGAATCTATTGATTGATCATAATGTAATTTAGAACTGATTTGGGGTTGCACTTTTTGTTTATTACAAAAATATACAGGTAGTATGTACGATATAAGCACCTCAAGTTCAGTATAAACACAAGTAGGACCTTGTCAAAACTATCAAAAGAGAATTATATGATATTTAGAAATGAAGAAGTTGAGGCCATGAAATAACAGATGCAAAGTTTTTATCTTTAATGTCTCCAGTTGTGTTGCAGCAAAAATGAAATCTTTGAGCAAGGGAAACAATTTCAATTAACTGTGCTCAGTGTTCTGCAAGGAGTAACTGATTCGAAAGAAATACTGAAAATTGCAAATAATTTCCTTTAGATCTCACTTAAGGAAAAGAAATACTGCTTCTGCAGTGGAAAGGCACTGATAAGTACAAGATAAGTTACCAAGGAAATATTCTCCAGCAGTGCTTCGGATCCCTTCTCCTGCTGAGCTGTGGGCGAGAGAAGTGTTTCAGCAGCCAGTTCTTCCATCTGTACTCCAGCAGGCTGGCAGCCAGGGATAGAGCCTGATCAACAGCCTCGAGGGGATATGGCTTACCAGCCAATGAGTAATCTGTTTGGCCGTTTTGTGTTTTGTAGATTGATTTAATTTTTTTTGTGTCCAACTCAAAATTGCCAGAGTAGCAGCCCACCTGCCAGCAGTCCAGCCTTTGCCAAATAATTTGTGCTGGCATCCAAATTATCTGGAAAGTCCAACTCAACAAAAAAACCCAGAGCTGCAGACAGGAGGAGAGGGGCATTGAAGACATTTTGAAACTGTTTCACTGATGGGAAAAGATTTTTATTGGTATTTTTCCAAAAGGATACAATTCTGTTTGATTTCTGCCTCCTAGGAATGTGCAGTAGTTTCCTGCACAGCGTATGGCCTGCAGCGGGGTACAAAGCAGTGATTTAAGCAATCTGAGCTCAGGAGGCCTCTATGGAAGTCCTCCAAGGAAAAAAATCTGTGTATTTGCAGGCACATGAAGAGTGGGTTTGGATGGTTTGGTAGGTGGCTTTCTTTCCTCTGGAGTCTGTCTGTCCCTCAGCCGTATGGGCAGCAGATTTCCACAGCATGCTGGGCTTGGGTTTACTGAGATGGTGCAACTCAGAGTTGTGTAAATTAACGAGAGAGCAGATTGAATTCAAGATGAATTGAACAGTTTTGCCAGACAGATGCGCTAAGAAATTGGGGTAAAGAGAGCATGGATGTAGAGAGGTAAGTAGCAGCAGAAGATGGCAGCTGTGTAGCATCATCCAGCCAGTGTGTTCTGCAGAAGTTGAGTCTTTCCGAAGTGAGATGTCCCCGGAGGCCAAAGACTGGAAAGCTTTTGCTTTAGTGGTGATGGAGTTCAGTCCTCCATTATTTTTTAGAACACTGTTCTGTGATATTTAAGTGTCAGGAGTTTTCTTCTGGTGCTGCCATGAGTCCAAAACATTTTTTAGAGAAGGAGGTGTCTTCTAGCAAGTTCTAGTAGTCAATACCTTGTAGTAAGGAACACTAGTGATCTCTGTTATTGATCCCTTTACATTACAATAGTAACTCAAGGGATATGTCCCACCATTAAGAGAGAGGATGATGGCAGCCAGGACAGGTGAAGTGTCCAGGCAGAATGGTGAATTGAATGAAGACCTCCTGAACTGGATGGTGCTTTGGATTTCAGGTGAAACATTTCCCTTGAAGAGGTTCTTGTGTCCATGTGATTCAGTGCAAGTAGGCTGCAGGGTACTGAGTACCTTTCAAACATCTTCTGTTCCTGTTTACTTTGGACAGAGCAAAGACCTTCTGCAGCCAGCAAGACCACATGTCTCTGGTACATGAAATTTTCTAAATGTCTAATGCTCACACTGTGGGAAGCCTTCTCTGGCACATGACCAAAGTGTTACATGCCACCTTGTATGAGCTTGACAGCACATGGAATCTTGTGTAGTTGGGCTTAGCAAAATGCTGTATTCAGACTCTGCGAAGTATTTAAGTATGACTTAACTTCATCACACTTTAGCAAAGCACATAAGAACCTGAATGATTTGTTCAGGGGTGGGCCATGGTACAGGAATTTAAGTCATTTTCAAAATCAGAGCTCATATTGTTTCTTAGCAAAAGGAGAAAAATAGCAACAGAAACTTCTGTTAATTCACAGTTATTCAGTTGCTACAGTAAATACAGCCATTTCAAAAGACTTTTTGCAGGAATACTGTAGTTGATAAAAGACATTTATTTTAAATATGGAGAGCAAATAAGATGTAGTCTAAAGGGACATTTACTCATGCCAGAACAGTGGGGTTTGAGTTGCAGTGATTACCATGTTCTTTTCCTCATTGCATTGCTGTCTAACACAGTTATTTGTTATAGCAAAGGAGAATTTGTCTAAACAAAGATGTATTGTTGTATGTTGATTTTGGCAAACGAACTTATTTTTAATGATTTCTTTTGTTTGCATGAATTTATGGAGTGCACTTTACCAACATTCCTGATTGCACTCTATATTGGATAGTTTGCTTTCAGTGTGTTTCATTTGTATGCCAGCATTGCTTATAAATAGTATATCTTGTGCCTTACTATTCATTATAGGATTGTTTTTAAGATTTGGCATTTTCATTACTTTTGTGTGTATGTTTTTTCCCTTTCTTTTCCATTTGGCATAATTATGCACTCATGATTATTACCTGCATAAGTCAGCTAAGCATTTCTTTGCTTGAATGTTAATCTTTTTCAATTCTTCACCCACTAAGTGTGAAGTTAATAGTATTGCTAACTGGTTTCTGTGAGGCTGCATGCTGAAAAACATTTCACATTAACAGGGTAATTGAAACTGTAGCTAATGTATTGGTCAGAGTTGGTAAGCTTTCTAAAGGCTTCTTGCAGTGATCTTAGAGAGAAATCCTGTGGCAATTACCCTAAAGAATAGACAATGTATGTAGTGAGCTATTCAGACTGGAAATTCAATGCTTTACATGCCATTTGGGGTGCTGATTCCATCACTCTGCCTCTTTTGGACATTTGAAGGACTATTGGTGGAGTAAAGTCTTATTCAAGCAGAATAAAAGGCACTGTAATTTTGTTTTGTCTTGTGATGAATGGTTCTCATGATTCAGTACATGGGTCATGCATGCATCCTGTGGACACACTTTGTTTTTCATTGGGGTTTTTTTTTGTAGCTAGAGTGGTTTTTTCAAGTTTGATAAATGTCAAAGTTTTCAACTTGGAGTACTGTAAATGCTTATATTTCAGTGAGTTCTTGTCACCCACCTGTTTTTGAATTTTGGCGCTATGTTTGCTTCTGCATTACTAAGGCTGAATTTGGTTTTCTGCATAACATCTGTGTTCCCTCTGTCACTCTGTTTTAGCTGTCTACATAAGGCAGTTGTCTGGAATTTTACATGTGTTTGAGTTTTCCCCCTTGGGGAAGCTGGGAAAAAAAAAATAAGAGAAAGAGGTACAATCTGTCCCTCTTAAAGTTAGCAGTAAAACACTCATCGTAGGAGCACGCTATCATTCTAATCTGTGTGGTGATTCTTTTAGCAGATAGGGCAAATTGGTTGACATAGCAATTGCAAATTGTTTTGATAGATTTTATAGACTAAGCCCTCATTCATTACAGGAGCCTGAATCAGTGGAGTCAGCAGGGTGGAAAGAATTGGATGTTGTCCTTAACTCTTCTCTAAGAACAAACCTGGAACCAAGCAAACCTGTGAAATGAAATTGATGCCAGTTCAACTGGGCAGTTTTGGGCTTTTACACCAGATCTCTGCCACTGTAATAGCTAGAATAACTGAAAGCCACAGGCTGATGGGTAGGGAGAGCAGTCTGGGACACAGAGGTAGAGAAACTGAGGGACAAATAGTATAAAATGAACTTTGGTGGGTTTTGGCCAAAGGTGGATTTTGTTTTGCTTTGAAATTAAGTTTCGGGTTTCTCTAAGCTCTTTTCAGTGAAATTTTTTAAGTAAGATGCAGCATCGTTCCAGAAATGTCTTTTGGTAAATTACAGTTGCTGACTACGCAAATATTGCTCTACAAAGTACTTATGGATGTGTTGTAGTATGGTCAGAATAGATTGTTGTAGTGGTTGTTTCTGGGATTGGACTGCTGTAAACTTCATGCAAGTAATTTGCCTCGAGGTCATGGAAAAAGGAAGAAATTCAAATGTGTGGTTACTTCAGCAGCTCTGGATTTCCCCATAAAACTCCACATTTTATGCTGTAGATGCTATATGGATCGGCACCCCAATTATCTAAGTAGTTCCTTTTGGCATTCCATGTCCATACTGAGCAGTGATGGAGCAGCTCGGGGAAGCTCTGCACAGAGGAGCCTTGGGGATGATGGGGGTGCCTGGTCCTGTTTCGTCCGGGGGATGTGCAGAATCATAGCAACAATCATGATACTGATCCAGTTCTGGAGCATGGTAGCATGTTTTGCTTAATTTCATAAGACAGGGAATAATGGTAAGATCAGGCATGTGCAGTCATTTTGCAGTGAGCAATAAAAAAAGAAAACTAAGCCCTGGGTGTTGCCAGGAGGAAGGCGAACCAATATTATCTGTGCATGACAGAGAGCCACGTGGTAGCAGGTGAGGATGTAAAGGCTTTCCTTTCTCTCTGTACGCTTTCTCTCCATGGTCTGAATCAAAAAAGGAGTCAGCAGCATTAGGGACAGGGTGTGGACTCCAGAATACTCTGTTTTGAGTAAAGACCAGAAATTGCATGTCCAACAACAACTGCCCCATAGAAAGAAATCAGTACTTTCAGTCAACCAACAATAGCCCCAGTAATCCCCTTAAACTCTCACCCACCCCCCAGGAGCTAGTACCTAACCAGGCCATAGCTCTCCCACTACCTCTGGGAGCATATTGAGCACGACATTGGTATGACCATGACAAATTTAGCCCTAATCCCATTAACCTCTATGATCTGGACTGTGGCTGGATGACAAGTAGTCACAGTCATCAGGCTGACCCTGAATAGAGGACTTTGATCGACACTTTTATGCATTATAGTGAGAGCAGTGAAAGATTTCTTTGTCATCACTGCACTACTCAGTTGGACCTCGAAGCGCTAGTTGTCAGGATTACCCCTCCCCCTTTCTAAAGCTTTAATTCCAAGAAGTCCCTTTGGAAGGGCTCAGAACACAGAAGCAACAAGTAGTTATGATCTGATTGCACTATCCGTGTGGACACTGCAGACAACATATCTTTTCTCTGTCAGTTCCTACAAAAGAGAAATTTGTCTTTACGTTAGGCTTAGCAGAGTTCTTTTGACATGTAATTTCCAAATTTCATTGAGACAACACCTCAGATGTGGTCTGGGGATGAGAAAATGAAGATTTGGAGTTGTTTTCGCACTTCTGGTGAAATACAGCCTTTCACTTCATTGCAGCAGCTTGTCCCTTCAAGGTCAAGAAAGCTTACTGCTTGCTGGTTGTTAGCATATCAACTTGCAGCAGAGCTGAAAGGTAATCTTACAGCTCAATGGGGATTTTACAAGATATTTACAGTATTTTAAGGCCGTTATCAGGAAGAAATACATGTTTAAAAGAGAAAGGTATTCAGGACAAAGACTGGAAAAGGTTAAAAACAACTGTGCTCCTGAACTAGATACTATTTAATTTTCTGTAACTAGTTTATCAAATTTTGCATGATTTTTTTTTTAGAGGGGGTGGTAGTAGTACTTAGAGACAGTACTCTTGGTAAGGTGACATGAAATTTAAGACCTCAAAGTTCATAATTTCCTTCCATTTTTCACTATTTAGCTTCTGTTTTGCAGTAACTTTCCAGTCTTGTAGACATCCTTTCGGACACCTAATTTTATTCCTAGATGTGGCAAAAAAAGCACCTGGGATCATATCTGCTGGCAGATCTTGCATTAATAAGGGCATTTTCTGCTGCAGAGCATTCCTTGTGCAGTCACACATCCAAGAAGTCGCAGTCAGCCACATGTTCCTCTGCACACTTTCAAAAAAACAACTCAGAGCAATTATCCAGTGAGAGTTTTCCAGGTAGTGCAGCAGTTCTTGGTTTCTGCAGTTACCAAGTATGTTAACAGCATAACAAGTCCTGAATCCGTTGTGGATATTAATGAATATGTTGTCTCCTAAGATGCATTAGGGTGGCGTCTAAAAAGATGATGCAAATGCTGCAGAGCTCTGGAAGTTAGTCAATACAAAAACAAAAAAAATTATATTTATGGTATACACAGTCTTGTTCTTCTCCTGTAAACTTCTCAGACTAAACTGTACATTTTGATTATTTATTCTACATTTACCTTATATTTAAGATTATTGCTAGATTATTGACCAAAACATTGCAGGTATTTGCACAACCTAATAGCTGATGGTATCCTTGCTTGGTAAGACGTTGTTTGAAATTTTGTATCTTACATCTCTCCAGTGTTGTTGAAAATACACATAAGATAAAAAGTGCTACATTAGAAACATGGTTTTATACACACATATATTAGAAAATACCAATTATATATCAGTTAATAATGTAATCAATAATTGTGATTTTAGAAATTTATATTATTTCATTAATGATGGGCAGTGGTATAGTGCTAAATGTAGTCAGAGCAAGATTTGCCATACGTGGTTATTTGCTAACGTAAGTAACATTTATATAAGAACAATTATATCTTCTACTGTTACAATGATATATGTATATATAATCAGTCAGCTGGTAAAATATAAAGCACCAATTATTTTGTTAAAAATCATGTGTGATTGTTATTATATGTATAGGAACACTACGGAAGAGAAGAACAGAATATTCTTTTTGTGAGATGAAGGCAAGCAAATGTGTTGTTTTTGCTGAGTTAATTTGAAGGCATCTAGTTACAGGTCAGGCTTTGTGATCATTAATAATCTTTTCCATTACTTAATCTTTGTGTTACTGTTGTTCTTCTCTGTGTTACTTTTCTGTGTTTGTCAACCACACTTCTGACTCTTATCTGAAAACTTTTTTAATCCTCTTAACTTTTTAAAGATGATCCTTTATTTTCTGCTTCTTACTCCAACTACATGCTGGAAGAGCATAGAGAATATGGAGTTATATTCTCCACTATGCAGAGTGCATTGTATTTCCTCTTAATTTTTAAGGGACTTCAGCTGACTTTATTAAAGTAAGAGGTAGCTAAGGTCTTCTGCAGAGACACCCCCCTTTTCCCAAGTCCCAAGAGCTTGCTTTTTCACTTAAAACATAGATGGAATATTTTGGAAAAGGAACTTGAAAGCCTTAGCCATCATCTCTTGCCCATTAGAGGTATAAGGAGTTGTTTGATGTGTTTTCAATAGGCAGAGATTGAGGCTGGAAAGGCTGATTTACTAGCAGATTGGTCAAAACTGCACTAAGAATACAGAACAAAACAGGTTTGTTATTCCCAGATAAAATCTCAGACATACTTTCAGCAAAGGGAAGGACTAGTCTACAGCAATCTGTTACAGCTAAAGACATGTGGGATCTTGACAGCCAGTATCACAGTCACTCAAAACGTTACCCTGGTAGTTATAAATTCCTTCCAAAAGATGCCCAGTCTCTCTATGGATCAGCTGGGGAAGTAGGATCTCTTTGTCGAGGTTCCCTTTCTAAAAGGTTTAGGCAAATCCTGTGCTCCAAATGGCAGTTCTGTACATTTTTAAGCCTCCTGCCTTAGTAGTTATTCTGGTACCTTTTTAGCTGCCTGTTTTCTAGCTTTACAGTGAACTGTGCACTGCAGCAAACAAAGCACAGTAACCACTCTGGTTGTTAGTGCGGTCCATCCTGCACCCTTTGCAGACAAAAGGAACGTACACGTCACTTCCCCAGTTTCAATAATGAGGTTTTTCTGTCAGTGTATTCACCACCAGAGCACCCCTTTGGCTGCCACAGCTGCAGTCTTAGTGGGCTGGTACGTGAGGGCTTTGTCATATGATCTCTGGTATGTGGGTCTTGCTTCCAGGAAAATGATATATAAGGTCTTTTTCCACCCCCCTGTAATTAAGTCAGCCCATGATGATAATTGCGTTATTGGTCTGACTGAAGAAAATCCATCTTCTAGAAGGTGAGTAAAGTAGTGGGAATGATTTTCGTTGTCCCAGGTGTGAACCAGAAAATATCTCATTAATTTTGGGCAGTGATATACTGGCAAATTAATTCAAAGCAGAGTTTGGCATAACCATGTTCTTGCTAACATCCAAATGGTAATGACATGGTTGGTTGAAGAAAGGTAACTCAATGTAACTATCTTCAAAGAAGGGATGACTTAGATTAAACTACCTAAAAATAGCTCCAAGAAATAACCTACAAAAATAGGTTAATTAAATAGTGAATGGGCATTGGGAGAACAGACAGGGACTAATGTGATCATTAAGTTGACTCTATGCTAAATTTATTCAGGAGTGGAATTCAATTTTTCCCCAAGGTTAAAAAATTATAATTCAGGAGTGCAGAGAGTTGTAGGTCAGCTGATGTGAATCTCTGTCCTCCACTCCCCAGCACAAAGCCTTTAGGGATGGGAACTATATATATATATATATTTAATAATTGTGCATTACACAATTGTAACTGCAGGAATTTCTGATTGCTATCATAATTTTTAAAATGATATGTCCATTGTTATGGGAACTTTTGCCTTACAAGGGTCAGATTACAAAGATGGGTCTGGTGAAACCTGCTGTGTCTGTAACTCAAGACAATGGGAAAATATTTTGGGACAAATGTCAACATTTTGGAGCTGTTCCCATTTTACCCTATTAATTGTTGGTTTTTCTGAGGTATTTTGCTTTTAATGGTTGAAGCTGAAGGGTGTTGATGGATATGGAGCCTGTAAAATTCAGCTGCTGATATAAGATTAGGGATCTTTATGCCTGTTGTTATCTTCAAACCCATGAATAACAGATCAGATGAGGGAAATGCAGTACTGTCAAGCCCAACCTGACTGAGCTCAAAGGAAGGAGAACAGTGGGAGATAAATACTCATTTTGCCAAATTTTCCTAGCTAATTTTTATTGAGAGCTTCTGGTTTTCACTGTGATCCAGTCAGCAGCACATCAGCTGCAGCTTTGGTGTGGCAGCTAGCTGTGGTGCACCTACCCTACAAGGGAAACACTTGCCATGATGTGGCTATGTTATTGATCGCGCACCTAAAGCTAGAGAACGCATCTGGTACAATAAAGCTCTCTTACTGGTGTTGCCCCTGGCCACAGCCTCGGCAGGGAGGAGTAGAAGGAATAACTGGAGTTTGGGTGGCTCTGGAACACTGGTGATATTCAGGGTTGTAGTTCAGGATCCATCTAAGCCTGGGAGAATTGTGTAATGCCTCCCAGGGGTAGAGAGGGAAAGCTTTCCAGCATGAGACTTAAGAACCCGAGAGGCAGAAGAAATATTGCAGGTGAGCTTCATCCTGCAGAGATTGTTCTCCTGAAACCTTGTTTTAACTCAGTGTTGTTGAAAAAGGAGAAGTGCTGTTGGCAAATGCAGGAGGTGATGTATTGGTGAGAAGAGCTGCAAAACAAAACTTGTGGATGTGACGCAAAGTGGAAATAGGCAAGTGGGGACCATAGGGTTTCCCAGAGTGGCATTGGGGATACACGGAGAACTTCTAATAGCCGTCTCTGGCAGAAGCCATCACATTCATTGCCATGTCACTTTTTAGCCCCTGACCTGTGGCTCTGGCTGTTTCTTCAGGACAGGAGCCCCATCTGCTGTGGGGTAAGAGCCAGTCACCAGATCAATCTTCCAGCCTTGGCTGACTCTGCAGGCACAGGGACTACTGAGCTGAGAGCTGCCCGCGGCTCTGTGTTTCTGCTTTGTTAGGGAAACAGGATTTTAATTTGTGGGCTTTTTTGTAAACTAACAAGATTATGTTAATGATGTACCTGATTCATGTTGCTTAATTTACGACATCGTGAAAATGACTCTCTGAAGCCTCAGCATTGGGCTGAGCTGTGAGGGCAGACTGCAGAGAGCGAGGACTCTGTGAAAAAGCTGCTCAGAAAGCTTTTGTGTATTTCCAAAATATATAAACTCAGAAAACTCTTTCACAGGTAGAGCACACAGGACTATTTCTCCGCTCCAGGAAGTTTGATTAGCAGAGTGTAGCTAGTGTGGGAAACTTCCAAAAGGATATTAGAGGTCTTTTCCAGAAAGAAACAGTGACGGAGAAAATCTACAGGCATCTGTTTGATAAAACATAATCCAGCTGTGGTAATTAGATCCCAGTAGGACGAGTTCTGGTTTTTTATTTGTCTCCAACCAAAGGTTGATATACAGTAAGATGTCATCACTTCAAGAATAGAAAATAAAGCTCAGGGTAGCAAAGCCAAAAGCAATTTAATTTTGGAGTGTGTCAAAATGTAAATTAATTAAGAAGTTTCTCACCTCTGTATTCTGCTAACAGGTGAGATTTTTGCCCCCCCCCTTTTTTTAAGTATCTGAATGTTTTCTTTAATGCTCTGTAACCAGGCATTGTCTGTTCAAGAGTATTTATCACTGTGAGGGCTGCTTGTATTACACTCTGAATATAGGAAGGCAGATAATGTGGCCAGTGTTTATTAATGAGCTGCAGATGGACACAATTTTACTGATTAAAAAATTGAGAAAATTATAAAGTTTTGCAGGCACTATGGAAGATATGATCAACTAGTTTACTGGTGTTTGAAGTCACCAGAATTCCAGCCCATGCCACACAAGCTGCTGCTTGAGAAGCAATGGGCACTGGACATCCAGAAGTGTCACTTCACATCAGTAGAGAAGCAAATCCTTGAGGTGGTAATGTGGGTGAAGCATATGAATGTATGGAGCTGAAATCCTTGTTCAGTTGTTAGAGAAAAACTGCTTTTGGAAGTTCAACAGTGACTCGTTTCTTGTGCTTTTTGTTTCTCAGCAATTTGTGCCTCATGGATTCACTTTTGCTGTGAAAATCAGATTCTTTTGGCAATAGTTTTGAAGTCAACATTTTGAAATTGTAAAGAAATAATTTGTTTCAATAGTGGAAAATAGAAACACTGCTGCATGTAGTACAGTGAATGAGCAGGGCTGAGAGGAGCGTTGCTGTGGTTTGAAGGCTGCCTGCAGCCCAAGCACCTCAGACTGTGTGCTACAGCCAAGTTTTATGAGCCAGGTAGTGTTGGGTCAGTGCTCAGACTGTGAGTCTGGAAATAAAACCTGAGGCTTGGCACGAAGTATTTCCTCTGTGTTGCTGCTGTCAGTGCACAAGCACAGATTCCATTTCATCACTGCTGGGAGCAGAGGAGTTGGCTGGACTGGTGATGGAGTTGTTGTGTGATGTGCTGCAAGGTTGCCTTCTAGGTCAGCCAAACTGAGGGACAGGTCTGCTCTCTTTCCAGAATTCGTTCTGCTGATCTAACTCTAAAAGGCTGTGAATGTAAGGGGAGCTCATCAGCAATCCAAAGAAATGCCCAGGTTTGCTCCCCAGCTACAGATCTCTAGTAAAAAAAACAAAACAAAACAAAAAAGAGATGTATCAAGCAGCTACATTTCTAATACTGTTGCTCTTTTTTTGTTTGGTTTTTTTTTTCATATGTGAATACACTAGGAAATGAAGCTGTTTCATTTTTAACTGTGGTTTGATGATACAGTAAATCTATCTGGGGCTTCTCATTTCTGCCATGAGGCTGCCACAGCCATGTGCTGAACAACAGTAGGCTGGCATAAAATCATTACACTCGCTCAGTTTCTAAAACCTTGTCATATTAGGTGTTGCCTCTCTGCACCTCACTAATTTTGTGCCAGATTAAAGTTTGTCTCCTATAGTATAATCAGCTCAAAGCCAACAGTAATTCTGTATGTGGTATTCTGGCTCCTCCAGCTGAAACAGTCATGAGTCTGTCAGAATCACAGTCAAGTTTATGGTGCTGATGGATCCAGATGTTCACAAAGGCTTTCTAGACGGGGTTATATGGCTGTAGGCATGGTTTGGAGAGTTGAGAAGGCACCAGAAGCTGAGGTACACTCTTCAGAAGATGTTTAAAATTACCTAGCTCATGCTGATGATGTGAGTTGTGCTTTTATGAACTGAACAAGTTAGGGCTCGGCAGGAAGAAATGCAGTAATCATTCAGCTGTAAAAAATGTATCCAAGGGAGAATAAATGAATTAAAAACTATGTCACAATCTTAATTCTAGAGTTTTGTGATTTGAATGCACTGGCAGCCTTAACAAAGATTTTTAAACCTATGTTTATATGCAGGAGCTAAATGATGTAATTGGTAGCTCAGAGAGCTTACCTTTCTAAAAATATACAGGAGGTAGAGAAGCCTGAATAAAAATTGGTATGTTTGCTGAAGGAAATACTTTGCAAGCTTCAAAAACATTCATGTTTGGAAACAGTCTCACCAACACTTGTTCCCCCCACCTCTATCTTTAATGTCATGGCAAGCTTTTATAGCAAAGCCTGTTTATATGTAAATAGTTCCTTGATGGAGAAATCAGCTTAGTCAATATGCAGCAGCCTTTCTGGGGCTCGCAGGTTTTACAGGGCAAATAAAATCTCTTATCATGGTATGCTGCAGATAGGTTCATTTGAGTGGCATATTTGTAATATTTCAGTCCTTGAAAATTGCCGTGGTTTAACCCCACCCAGCCTCTAAGCATCACACAGCTGCTCACTTGACCCCTGCCAGTGGGATGGGGTCGAATTGGAAGAGTGAAGTGAGAAAACTCATGGGTTGAGATAAGGAGTTTAATAGGGAAATCAAAAGCTGCACACACAAGCAAAGCAAAACAAGGAATTAATTCACCGCTTCCCATGTGCGGGAGGTGTTCAGCCATCTCTTGGAGAGCAGGGCACCAACATGCGTAACGGTTACTTGGGAAGATAGATGTCATCTCTCTGTGTCCTCCCCTTCCTCCTTCTTTCCCCAGCTTTATATGCTGAGCATGCTGTTATATGATGTGGAATATCTCTTGGGACGGTTGGGTCAGCTGTTCTGGCTGTGTACCATCCCAACTCCTTGTGCACCCCAACCTCCTTGCTGGTGGGGTGAGATGAGAAGCAGAAGAGGCCTTGGCTCTGTGTAAGCACTGCGCAGCAATAACTGAAACATCCCTGTGTCGTCAACACTGTTTCCAGCACAACTCTAAAACACAGCCCCATAGCAGCTACTGTGAAGAAAAGTTGACTCTATCCCAGGCCAAACCAGCACAGAAACATGGACATTTCCACTCACTCTTTCAATGTGGAGCAGTAGCTCACTAGGAAGATGGCTTCTAGATTAGAATAAATTCAACTAAGCCTAATCCTGCAGTTCTGGTGACACTAGGAGTATGATTTTCTTGACCAGGTCACTAGCATTCACATTTCAAGGACTACACCTTGGGTCAGGTTCAGATTTTTATATATCTGAGTTGAAAGCGATGTCTAAGGCACCTCGGTTGGAAATACTTCAGGTGACAGCTTTTGTGTGCTCTGTCTGTAGGGTTTCAAAATGCCCAAAGAGTTTGGCCTGTTTATTATAGTGTTTTAACAAAATGTTTGCTGTTTGTCCTTAAATTTAGGTTGAATATAGAACAAAGCTTACATGAAGCTGATGTTCATGTAGCATACATAATCCATGTTCACCTTTGTTTCCTCCTCAGTTTTTCTCTGTTAGGAGAGAACTGAATATATTGGCGATATTGAAAATCATATTTTCTCTAGGTAAACTATCTCTTTGTATTCAATTTGTGTGAATGAACAGGTGTTGACAAAAAGGCAACTCCAGTAAAATGTTTCAATCTTATCAGAAACTGAGTAGACCATGTTAGAGCAGCCATTGATGGTTCCATGGGTGACAGGTTTGTCTTCACCCCTACAACAGGCGTAATTACAGAGAAGAATGTGCACTCCTATTATTTTTATTTGAGGAGATTGCTCTTTCTGCTACACAAAAGCCAATATTGCAAACCTTGAACACTTAAGGCTTAACAGGGCAGAGTCAATGCCAGCAGAGGCAAGTACTGGGAATACTATCCTACTGCATCCCCAGGCATTTCATTGCTGATCCTGCAGCCTCTTCCATTTTGGCACTTCTTAAATATTACAGCTTTCAGACCAGGCTTTTCCGTTGCTGGAAATCCGTTACAGGTGTCCTTCACTAACATAAGTGATGGCACAGCTATGTCCTGGAAACTCTTGGGGCCTGGATTCCTGTGAAGGGGTGTTGCAGTAGCAGGGATGGACATGGGAGAAGACACTATAATTTTTGCCAAATCACGTATGGATTTTCTGAGTTGCATTATGGAGTTGGCCACTTTCTATTCCATGCCATAATGGTACACTTATGACCATACTGGTGTTGATGTTAATTATAGGTGAAGTGGCAGCCAAAATCCTGAACTATATTAAAGTGTGTTTAGCTTAATCTGTATATTTTAATGTTCTGCTTTTTAGTTCATAAAGAATTTATGGGTTGTCTGGACTGACCCCAGCTGCTGAAGAGACCAGATCAGTCATAGCTGATGCTTTTTTATTGCTGGTGTATTTAAGATTGCCATTGAAAGATCAGGAGCCCACTGAAGACATAGTGTTAGCTGTTATGAGTTGAAGTAAGCACAGTGTAACACCACATTGCATTTTGTCAAGTTTTTTAGACACTAGGTTTGAAGGAATAATTTGAAGGAGAGATATAAGAGGGCTTTGTGCCTCACTTGTAGTATTATGCTGGTAGTCAGCCAAATCACCCCATATATGTTCCATATACAGCTTAAACCACAGTATTCTGATGTATCATTAGTCAATGTGCTGCTGTTTTTCTGAGTGGTTCTTACTATCAAAAAAATTGTAAAATAAAGTATTCTCTTCTTAAGAAGAGAAGCCAAAACCTTTACCAGTGCTCTCCATCCTCTGGCCACAGGATCGAGTGAGCTGACACGAGGGTTGTTGTCATACTGGTCCACGTGCCATGGAAGGCAAGGGCTGATGTTGCTTGCGGTGCATAGACTGAGAAAGGTCAGGTCCCACTGCTCAATAACATGTAATGTTCAGGCTCTTTCTCTTGTTTATTATTAGAACAGCTCAAAACTTGACTGAAAAGTCACATGTGTTGGCCTCTCTGTTTTCTGTTTGCTTCCACTTGCAGTTAGTATTGCTGGTTTTGCCCAGCTCTACCCTGAGCAGGGTGTGCCCCCTTCACTGAGCTAAGGATGGAAGTCTTGACTGCCTAGTCTGGAAGCTCCAGAGAAAGTCTCCTACTTTATTTCTGGCACTAACTAGACCAGGAAGTTTTGTGATGCAAAATAGCCTCCTTTTCCTTGCTAGGTATTGTTGGGAAAATAAACAGCATTGTTTATTGACCAAATAATTATCCAAAAAAGATTCATGGGATAGAGAAGTTGATAGCCTTTGGAAGTTATGGATTAAAAATCAATTAGCAAATGAGAAATGAATGCAAAGAATAAAAGAGCCATTCTCTTGATGAAAGAGGTTAACAGTAGTATTAGGGGGAGCAGTGTCAGGTGAGTTTTGCTCCATATATTTAACAGCATTTCCAGCCATGCAGTAAAGAGGTTTATAATTTGGTGATGACTCAGAATGACTGACATTATATATAAACTTCAAAGACTTTAGATAAAAATTGTAGAATCCACAATGGAATCATGTAAATGACTAAACCATGCATGGGTTCTTAATTAGTTGTAACTCCTTGGGGAAAGATTTTCTGAAAGTGATTTTGGATGACTTCTTGAAAACATTGCTGGCTGGAAAGGAAAAGCAAATTCTCAGCTCTGAAAATGTGACTGGGTATAGTATGCTTTTTAGGGGGATGTATAATGTGAATGCTGCTATCAGATGTGGAACAGTGAGATACCAGAAAAAAACAAACCCACGATGTAGCAGTAGTAGAGATTTGACAAGTATTATGAACATTGGTGTATTCAGTATGTTCATGAAAGGTGAGTGTAAAACACACCTCTTATTTTGTCATAAAACAAGATAAAGCAATGCAGTATCTTACTTCTGGGATTCAGAGAGCTGTTCATTGTGCAGAGGTGAAGTCTTTCCTAAAGCCTCCCACAGCAGGACATCAGGAGGAAGCAATAGAGACCAGAGAGAGATGGGCTTCACGAGGGAAGTGAGAGGATTGCCTGGTGGCTGGTCAAATCCAGGAAGAGCAAGGAGGGTCTGTAGTCCTTTTTACAATTAGTATTGACCAGTGTGATACGCATTCCTTGTTCACGCAATGGGGAAGAAAGAGCGCATCACACAACAAACTCCTCTGCCTGATGGCTTCTTTATAGGAAAGGGTTGCTCCAAAGGAAATCTGTGGCAGAAAATCATAGAATCATAGAATTTAGGAGTTGGAATGGACCTTACAGATCATCTAGTCCCAACCTCCCTGCCAAGGGCAGGGACAGTTCCTCACTGGATCAGGTTGCTCAAGGCTTCATCCAGCCTGGTCTTGAACACTGCCAGGGTCGGGGCAGCCACCACATCCCTGGGCAACCTGTTCCCTGAGCAAAATGGGATGGAAGACTTGCTTCCCGGAACCCTATGTCTTGGACAGGGCAGAAGATGCTTGTGGGCAACTACCTGTTGGGCAGTTACTGTTGTTCTGATGTAATTTATTTTCACAGATTTTATCTTACAAAAAACCAAACAAACAAAATATGAAAAAAAAAACACCCAACGCTCCTCTTGCCAGCTTGTCTATAATTTTCTCAATAGTTGTGTAGAAAGTTTGTTGAAGAGTGTATGAAGGGCCATGCTGGGTCAGACCAAATGTCTGTCTCAGCCAGTGTTGTGGTTTTTGCTTTGGCCGAGAGCTGATGCTCAGTGAGGTGTAAGTACCAGGTAAGTATTTAATGGCAGTTGTCAGAACATTTTCCAAGCCCTTGCTTTTCATCACTCAGGGACTTTTTGATCCACGAATTTTATCTTCATGCATTAAATCCCTCATTGGCTTTTTCTGAGGTGAATTCGTAATATTGATTTTCAACTCCCATAAACTTTTCTTGTGTGGAATCCACACTGCTTTATGTGAAGAAGCCTCTCCTTTTGTTTGTTTTGAACTTGCAACACTCTGGTTTCATCTGATATCCCCTATTCTTTTGGTCCATCCACAAGTTTGACTGGAAGAAATATAGTTCTTATTGTTATAACATAAGGTACTGTCACTGTGTGCCACACTATAATAACACAGCTTTATTATGTTGGTTATTTGATTGTAGGGCTTTGCTGATGTGTAAAGAGGACAATGTACATGCTTTAGCTGAAGAGATTTATTTTTTTTTACCTTCAGCTGCTTAGATTTTTAATATAGAATTAGAGTCTTGATAATCTGTTAAGTTTAATGTAGTGTTAAGTAGTGCTATATTGCAAATGATTTAGCATTTTAATTCAAATCTACAATGTGGTTATTATCCAAATATATTTCTTTTCTCACAACCGGTTAAGTCTTGACTATAATAGTTATTTTTGAATATTACATGTTTCTTGAACTGATGGTTAATAATGTCAGCTTTTAGGGAAATAAACACTTTATGGATGTGTCTCCATCTACTGGAAAATACACAAAGGGACCTACACATTTTGCCCAGATATAATCTCTTCTTTGCTAGCTAATGTGGCTGGAATTTCAAAATCATGGATGGGAGGTCTGTCAGATGTGTTTGGTGGATGAATGAGTCCCAGTGAGCAGGGTGTGAGGGGAGAAGAGGGACAGAAAGGGATGGAGAGACACTCCTTCCAAAGTACAATGTGCGAAAGGTCAGAAAAAATGTGGCAATGTCTATAGGAACAACAATAAAAATCCCTTAACTAGTTGAAGGAACATTTAAAGGACTGGAGAAACAGATGGTGCATAAGTTAAAACTGTACAGGAGCAACTTACCTTCTGCAGCAATTTCAGCAAGACAGTTATTTCCGTGGTTGTTACTCTCTCATTCAATCACAACATGCAATTACTATAGCGAACCTTCTGTCATATTGCACACGTTTTCACACTTGTCAGAGGAAAAGTCATAGATTAAACAATATGGTTTAAAGTACTGTTTAGCTATGAATTTCATAACTGTATTTTAATGCAAGACAGAAGTGTTCTGTTGGAGCAGCCCTCAAAAGAACAAGAACCAGGGGAACATGCTCAAGTAGCATTGGCCATACAGATCCCATTAGCACAAATGGAAATTTATTCATTTTAATGCCCTCACATCAGTCTGAAAACACAAGCAATTAGTGCCTGTTCTGGAGTCACTGCATGTGCAGAACACTGACTGAAGTCAATGGGAGCTTGGAGAAAAGACAGAAGAACTCTGGGGCCTTAATACCAGCATTTCCCCTTTACAGTGTTTACCATAGCACATGGTTCAGTTATTTCTTAATTCTCTTCAAGGTATTAGAAAACAAAAAACCGTAAAACCATTTAACCATGTTAAACCTTTACCATCCTCAGATGAGAGTTCTTAATTTCATTAATTTTCCTCCCTGCTCTGAGATTTTTTGGTGTGGGTTAGTTTTTTGGTTGATAAATTTTTATTGGAGTTTTTTTCGTTTGGTTTGGTTTGGGTGTTTTGTTTGTGGGTATTTTTTTTCTTCTGGAGGTGAGGTTGTTGTTTTTGAGGTGTTTTTTTTCTGGCTTTCTTACCCCTCTGTGTGCTGTATTTGTTTGCCAGAGCTGGTATCTATTTGGCATACACATAGCTGTAGATATATATATAGATAGATAGATAGATAGATATATATACATATATATATGCTGCTTTTGTCTCTCATGCAAGATGGTCTGCGTGAGTGATAAAGTATTAGTAATGCAAGTGGTTATTCTTTATCATGTTTCTTGAATAATAATGTTTCTCTGCTTTAGACCTTTTCATGTCTCTCATTCCTTTAAAAAAAAATTCAAAGCAACAGCACAAGGATCTCAATATGCTTTTATTTAAAAAAACAAAATATTAAAAGGGCATATGGGGGTAACTTAACCAGAAAAGACAGGGAAATCAAAGTGATAGCTGTATTTTTCTGTTCCATTTTGATTACTCTATGCAGTTTTCTTCATTTGGGAAATATGTGTTTTAAAAAAGAGAGAAATCTTTTGTCTTTTCTACACTTTTGCTGTTTCTGCTATTTTAAAAATATATCTACCAGTTATGTCCATACAGCACATTTGAAAATAGGAAGAATTTGACAAGGCATTAAGTGTTATTTGAATCCAGTACAAAAACCTGTCTGGACCATTACATTAAACAGGAGGACATGGAGAATTAAAGTTGCACTTTCATTTAAAATTGTTAAACTTGTATTTTTGCAGCAGCACCTCTTGAGAGAAGGAATGAATGTGTGTAAGAGAATGAAAGCACTAAGAGAAAATAGACACATTTTTTCAGATTTTGGTTTATTTCCTTTCTACTTTTCCCATATGTGTTATGGACTTTCTTGCATTGACATGGAAGTTTTATTGAGGTAAATCCTGACACGTTTATTGATGCCAAGTGGAGCATTATGCAGATTCATTCAACTTGGTGGAAAACTGATGGGGTTACTCAGAATGAGGAAATGTGTCAGAACCTGCAAACCTCATTTGGCCTCTCTTCAGGACTCCTCATTTTCTGAGTGCCCTGTTGAACACATTGCCACTGATTTTTCCAGAACCTTCGTTGAGACAGCATGGTGTTTTACATTTTCTGAACCAACTTCCCTGTAACAGAAATGAGGTATCCAGAGTTGCTGACCTGGTTTTGGCAATACTGGTGCAGCTTAGCTTGTTTATTTGTGTCATTCAACAGCAGTTTCAAAGAGGAAAAACAGTGGATATAGGATTTGAATTGCAGTTGAAGCTGAGGGTTTCTTGCTGCCTGGAATGGCTCTGAATCAAGCCACAGATGGTGGTAAGGTTCCTGTAGCTGCTGCTCTCCTTGCACAGGCATTTCAGCAATGCTGAGAGCAAAGCAAGGCCTTAGCAAAAATTGTAATGTGGGTCTGAGAGCAGATGTGCCCCAGCTGTATGGGAAGTGATAATGGAAGCAGTGAATTTGGAATGGGGCTTATGGCAACAATCTGTCATCGAGGGGACTGTGCAGAAGGACGGAAACGAAGAAACTACAGAGTGGGGTGACAGCAGAGAATAAATAGGGAGGGGAAAGATACTGCATTGAGGGGACTCATGATAGCCATAGAAACATCTGTAGGGACTGTGCCTGGGAACAGTAGAAAATAAGTTAAAAAATACAAATAACCTCCTGGGTCTTTAAAAAGAGTCTCAAGTTGTCTTTACTGTGATTTATGCTACCAGACCTCCTCCACAGAATCACAGCCACATAATCCACAACCACCGTTATTTATTCTGGATAAAGAAGGCAATTTTGACTGTGATCTCCCTTGACATTTCCCAAGGTCTACTCCTGTCTCATACCTTTCATCATCGTGTACTTCTTCAAGGCATCTCTCTTACCTCTCTCAAAAAGAAACACACATTTCAGTCGCTCACCCTGGACCAGAGTGACACAGACTTTACAGGTTAGGAGAGATCAATTGCATAGCTCTGCTCCTCTTCACCTGGGAGGATCTTTGATGTGTTGACAAGGTTGGAATCCAAATAAGACATTAACCCACTGTATCGCAGCGGTTAAGGTGGCAGGAAGGATATAAAATAGCATCTTACTCAACAAGGTATTCTCCCTTTTTCATTTTACAATCTGTGTCAATGGCAGTTGGAACTATTAGACCTGCATTAAAATTACATATTACTTATATAAATGGGAGCTATAAATATCACAAATAGTAAAACTAAAATTGCACTGAGGTTCAGGAGACAGTATGTCTAAAACCTACAAAATTAAGGACATTTAGAGGAAAGCCTCAATATCCATCTGCCCTTAATTTACCTCATTATTCTTGGTTGTCAGAGTATGATGTCAGTACTACATTAATGTCATTTAATGACTTTTTCTTGCAAGGTTGGCTCAGATCTGAATGAAACCACAGTAAAGGTGCAGCAGTATTTCCTTGAGTATGTTGGTTTAGATGAAACAGTAAGGACAGGCTAACCCAGTGTTAAGCATGAAGCAGTTATTGTCACTGAAGTCAGTAAATGCTTTTGTTGCTGAATATCTCCTTTCTAATGTTTTTATAGTATTACAGTCTTGTGGGTTCTTATTCCATTTTCTTTTCATATAAAAATACTATAAATTAAAAGCTAGTATTGATCTGTAGATGTGGCAGAATATTGATTTGGATGAGGGACCTAAACACTACAATTGAGCTCATTAAGAAAGTATTAGTAAGCGTAAATGACCTGCATGCTGGAAATGCTGATGCTGCATTAGGTATGTCCTCTCCTACCAGCCTGTGTGGGCTCAGGCCAGGCTTGCACTCCCTGTGTCTTCTGAGCACAATGTGTGGCTCAGCAGTGGCATCCCCTGGTTGGAAATCTCCCTGAATTACTAAGAGCCTGCCCTGGGGCTTGTAGGTCCAATTCTCACAGCTCTTCTCCTTGAAGTGAGAGCAATGCACAGAACTGAGGATGCTGTGTAGTTCTTAATTTGGGGAAACCTTAGAGGTGCCTGCTCAGTGTTGGCATGTGAGTATCCCTGTCTGAGGCAGGATTGTGCCAGATGGATCTTTTCCTGGTCTGCTTTAAGCTCTCCTTTGCCATCACACCTGTGAGGCTGATTGCCATACAGGATCATCTCATGAAGCTGGAGAAGTCTGGCTCAACATTTTTCGTTAGAAGTAATTTTATATTGAATCAATGGAAATAATATTCCTGTGGTTAAGACTCAGGAGAGGGAGAGTTCCTGAATCTGCTTTCTGGCGAGCGCATGTGATTTCCTGTGCTCAGGGAAAAAATTGTTTCACCTAAATTTAGCTTGGGTATCTAACTTTACTCTGTAGTCAGTGGTTCCCCACGAGAGCAATTAATTTGACCTGAAACAGCTGAATTACTCTCCTCATTAACTGTAGAGAGAACCTCAGACCAGAAGTCCAGCCTTGAAATGGCTTAGTAGAGATGAAACTGGATCCTGGCTTTCCTCCTAGTGGTACGCATGTAAGATGGGGTCTGTGGATCCTGTAGGATCTTGTGATAGGAACTGAATGTGCTAGTGGGAGTGAGATACCTAAACACTGCTGTGCAGTTGGGCTCTAGGGCTGAAGAAATGGAATCCCTTTATATACAACAGGGTATTTTGAGTATGATTACACAGTATTATTAGTCTTCTGAAAGTAGTCAATAACCTTCATTTAAAAAAGTTATAATGACTGTATCTGTGTTGCTCTTGTGAAGAAAGTTGCATTTTCAAGCTCTTCTTCTCAAAGCAATTAGACACCGAGAGTCTGGGGATTGTAGAGGCAAGCCTAGCAACTGCTCTGTGCTCTGCAGCACCAAGAGGCTGATACAATATGAGGCACTTAGGTGAATGTCCCTTTCTGTTCTTGAAAAAGACAGGGGGATTTTTAATTTCTTGATCTTCAGCATGAAGGAAACTCATAACCATTCTCTACAGGGGCTAAAAGCACATCACAGATGTGATTCATTTCAAGACTGGTTGGTATACAAACAAAAAAATAAATTAATCTGCTCTAAGTTCTCATTTGATGTGTTATTCTTTCCTTGTCATCTGTGCTTTTGCTGCTTTAATTGGTGTTTCAACTGCAATGGCTTCTGAACATGCTAGGGAGATGCTGCCTTATAAACCCAGCTATTGTATTTCTGTTCATATTTTTTTTGCTGTGCAAGAGGCTGACTAAAAGCTAGCTGAGATGTTGGGATTTACAGGGCCATGGTCAGCGGCACAAGGTCCATCTGGAGGCCAGTCACTAGTTGTGTACTTCAGGGGCTGATTGTGGGGCAATGCTACTAAAGATCTTCCTTAGTGACTCAGATGATGGGGAAGAAAAGCATCCAGGGGAGTCTTCAGACAATACAGAGCTGGAAGGACTGGTAATAAACGTAAGAAATCACTTATTTACTCTCTGGTTGGTCAAACAGCAGCACAGGTTGCCCAGAGACAATGTAGATTCTCCATCCTTGGAGACAGTCCAACCTGACTGCCATGGTCCCGGGTGACCAGCTATAGATGGCCCTGCTTTAAGTAGTTTGGTTTCATGTCTGAGTATTTCGAAACAGAATGGATGAGCATTTTTAAAAATGTGTGCCAAACTTTAGTTTGTTGCTCCCCTTTAAGTTTTTCATTCTAACTAGAAATGTTCAAATAATTTAAAAAAAAACAACCAGCCAACCCTATCCCACAACCGAATTTGTATGTGCAGAAATTAAATTATTTGACTAACTTTCAGGATTTTTATCCAGGCAGTTAATTCAGCTATTACTTTTAATTACTGAAAGATAATAAATTTGAAAATTTTCAAATAAAAATTTGGTGAAATTTCTCAAGTATTGAATCATCTTAAGTTAATTCCATGCTAGAGTGCTCTACTATCTTGTGTAGGTCATTGTAGCAGGTCTTCAAAAATCTATTTTAAATTAGTATAAAGTTAGAATACACAGATACTAAAAATAATTTGTAAATCTTAGTAATGGTTCCTTGATATTTTTTCCCTGTACTCATTGCTGAATGTATGTTTTTTGGTTGAAGTTTTTAATTATTTCAATAAAAATTAAACAAGATTCTCATTTGTTGTGTAAGGTGAGACACACAATTTGACAGTGAGTTTGTGGCAAAATGGCAAAAAGGTCATCTAAGGAAGACCCTTCCCTGCAGCTCCCTGGTCTGTTTAGTTTGGTTAACAGGAAATATTAAAGATATTATTTTTGCCCTTTTAACCTCTCAGGTGGCCTCTCTCAGTAACTGCCCTTCCGTATAAATAAACTGACTTGAAGAAAAACTGCAGCCTTTGCAGGAAATACTTACGTGGGGCAGTGTGACCAGCAAGGGGGGAAACTTGTGGAGATCCTCTGAAGACCTGGAAAACATTTCTTTTGGATTTGTGTATTTTCTGAGTTACGAAGTTCTCTGTATGCTTGTTGCAAATAATTTAACTAAATGGGAGCCTTCAATCAGTTGTCAGTAACTTTGTGACAGGTTTGCTCTCTCAATAGTCACTTGCTGCTATAATTTTATTTAGAATTTGATTATTGTTGTGTATCATTTTCTAAACCTTTTATCCTTTTGTGCAATATTAACTTATATTTTGGTAAATGAAGGTGCCTAGAAGAGTCTTAAGCCACAGTTCTGAAATGATGTTTCACATTGAGCCTCAATCTGAACTTCAGCTGCAGTTGCTTGACCAGTGCTTTGTCAGCTGTTAGCATCCTCTGGGAGCCTCCCCATAGCTGGTGTGTAAACTTTCAGATTTGTAAAATGCTGGATGCTTATGCTTCTACCAGAAAATTCACTCCAACTTTTTTTAGCACTTGCATGACCAATATTTCTGACTCTGATGAATAGAACCTGCCAGTGTGTGAATGAGAGAGCTCATATGAATGCCTCAAGGCTTGTGTGTGTGACCTGCTGTGTTCAAGACATTGACTCATTTTTGAGGCAATAATTACTTTTGTATTCCTTAAAGACACATTAATAAACATGCTAATATCGTCTGTAATGAAAACTGAGTTTAAACATTCGCATACTCAAATTTTCAATTTAATTTTTTTTTACTCTTTGCGTTCACTATAGGGAATTGTGAGGGAATTTTCTATTCATGATTTTTCTTTTAAAGCTACTGGCAAATTTTGTTATTTGTTAAATTACAGTTGAGAATGGTGACAAATACACAATATTAGGAAATGGAGCGGGAAATAACACAATGTTTTAATTTATTTTTCTTCTAGATATATATAAGGATTTTCAAAAGGCAACAGGATAGTATTATTGTTAGTGGTTTACAAAATCATTTGGTTTATAAGCTTGATCTAGTAAAAGCAGCAAAACTTGAGTCCATCTGATGTTACTGCTATCTTAAATATATACGTATGTATCCTGTTAATCCTTTGTGCAGCTAAAGATGTACAATAGACCCTGAAGTTTATAAGTTTCTTGTGCTTTCTGGAGTTAGGTGTTTTTATAGAACATGTTATTTTGGAAAGCATCTAAGGCACACAAGTTTTATAGGAGCTTTGGCTGATCATCAGGAATATCAGTAATGCAAGTTGCATGAAGGAGTAGCTCTCAAGCACAGGAATTAGTCCTCTTTGTGCAGTGAAATCAGAGAAGACTCATTTGTGTTTGATATTATTTTTGTCTGCTGTGTTCTGTGCTGGAAGAAAAGCCCTTACCTTGCATGTGGCTTGGTTGTGGAAGGAATGACACTGGGAGAGCAGTGCAGAACACTGGGCACTTAATTTGAAGAAAGCGCTTGGTCTGTGGAAGCAATTATTAGGACTGCAGTAGGAGGCATCTGGTCATGTAGACATAGCAATTGTATTCATCTAATGTATAACAGTTAATACATTGCAGCTCAGTGTGAACTAGAACCCCTTGATGTAGATAAGCCCTTAAGTATTTTAATACCTAGGTCCTTCTTACTGAAATGTCTTATAGTCCAACTTGGCCTCTGCATGGTGACTATTGTAAATGTTCCTCATGAAGCTGCATTACATTTCATCCTAATTAGTACTGCTGCTATAGCCTTAGTAAAGAAACATTAGATTAAAAAGAACCAGAGGCTGAGCGCCCACATCCTCTCCTACAGGAATTAAATCAATTTCAGACTTACAGTATTCACAGAGCTGATTTAATTTGGCCTCTTTCTCTAGACAATTGCAGAAGCATAGCAGTAGTAGGAAGCTATTGCCATTAGTACTTACGTTTTAGTCCAGAGTTGTCTGCTTTAAGTGCTGTCAGGGTAAAGTTTCTTATTACCCCCCAAGTAAAGCAAACATGCTATTTTGTTAGCAAAGAAATTAAAGGTTCGTCAATAAATACCAGTTACCAGCAACAAATTCAGACGAGAAAGGTTTTTATTGTGGAAATAGGAATTAATGTTTCCTACTGTGAAACTGAATTTTTTATTGAAATCAGATATATAGTTAAGTTATTATTATGCACAGGAAAGGTTAGAAACCTTAACATCTTTTGTCCATAAGCCAAATATTGTAGTATGTTGATATCCATGCTGTGAATTCCCCATTACTGCTCTGCCAGTAATTTCAACCTGGCATCTAGTCTAAATTGTCTCCCTAGGAGCCAAGAGGAAACACAGTTGATATGTGATCTCAGGCATGGGTCTTTCTTGAATGAATAAAAGCACTGTCACATTTTACAAAATTACATCTGCTGGTTATGTGCTGTGATCATCTCTGAATGAGGGAGAGGGCAGAGCTCATCTGAATTATGGCACAGACTTGTATTCTAAAGGAGCTTGATGGGATTTTATACACTCTTGTAGCTCCATTCCAGATCCGTTTCAGCTGCATGACAGAAACTGAAAGTAAGATAATGGTTGTGATGTGTTTACACAGTCATTTTAAAGTATTAAGAAACACACACTGCACACCGATTGCAGCCAAGGCTCGCTGAGCGGCCTCAGAGCAGTACGGTCTGTCATTCATGGAGATGAATGAGTGTGACAAATGTCTGCTGTGCAGTGCTGGAAATGCAGTGGTCTCTGAGCAAAGCCAATAAGGAAGCATGGTCCCCTGGAGCCCTCGGGCCCTCAGCTCCAGGCAGGCGCCCCAGTATACACCTGTGGTGCCAGATGTTGACAGTGTGTGCTGAGCCTGTCCCATAGTGCAGCAGATGGTCTTGGAAATCCCTTCAAGATGATCATCAGGGCTTTAAGTAGATTCATTTAATGGTTGGACTCAATGATCTTAGAGGTCTTTTCCAGCCTTAATGATTCTATGATCTTGCTTGGACACTCTATCACCCTGATACCCTTTGCTGCTTTGTGGTGGTGACAAATCTGCAGCAACGTGGTCGGAGCAAGCACACAGTGCCCAGGGTCCCCCAGGTGAGTGGCTTTGCCTCACACATGGGAATCTGAAGTTACCAGTGGTGATGCTGCTTCCCATAGGCACCATGTGAGGTGTTGCCCAAGGAGCCACTGGATTGATGGAGTTTTGAAGTTACCACAGGACTGTTTCCCCTGACCCAGGCTTGTGGGGCCAGTAAGAGAAGGAACCTTGAACCTCTGTTAATTGCTTCTTGAGGCAAATGATAATCTAAATCCTGTGCTGCTACTCAGATTCTGCAAAGAATGGAAAAGACTTGACTTGTTTGGAGGGATTCTCTCTTAACATGTGCAACTTCAACAGTTGTGAATTTTTAAATTTTTTTTGAAACTGGGCAAAATTGTCCTTTGTTCTTCTCTCTTATTGCTGGAGCATCTGTTGCCACCTAAACCTGAGCTCTGTAATTGTGTGGTGGGGATTTTTCTACTCCATTCCTCATTTCCTTAAAGAGCCGATTCGTTTTGATTTATTGGGTACAAACTACAAAGCTAAGTATTTTTCAGGATGTAAGTTGTATTGGTTGTGAGAAGGAATGAGACTATAATTCTCCACTTTATTTTAGTTACGTATTTTCAGAGGGGAAGGGAGGATGTATTCTTTCCATTAGACCTCTCCTTTCTTAATCACCATTCCCTAATTAATTCCCTGGTTAAATATAAAGCAAGCATTAACTTTGAATAATGTTTTCCTGTGTGATTAAGTAGAGAAGAATTCTTTTCTTTTGCATGATGACTCATTGTTGGGGGATCTGGAGGGAGCCTCAGGGTGGATATTTGAGACTTTGGTCCCAGGTGCTCTCATACCTTTGAGCTGTGTTTGCTGTCAGTCCAGGAGCAGGAGGCAAAGGTGGTATCACATATCGACTGAACACAAAGAAAATTGTCTCTCTTGTGAAACCACAGCTTTGGTTTCTCCTGGCGGAAAACTGACTCTAGCTCACAGAAATGCAAATCTTGAGACAACATGTACACCTAGGAGGAATGTAAATTATTGTTCTTGCTGGCACAGTGTCTGTAACATCTCTTGTTGCATGCTGCATTTTCTTTGATGTCCAAGCTGACCCAAAAATGTACCCTTTCTTTTCACCCAGCATCTTGCAGTTCCTCCCCCTGCACCAGTTTGCAAGGCTTTGGCTTGTGGCAGTACAGCTGTGTTGGGTCACACCACAAACCACATGTCGGAGAGAACTGAGGTTAAAAATTAAAGACTCTGGATCAAAAAGGAGGTTATAGTGAATGAGGGCATGGCAAAGAGACAGAGGGTTTAAGCTGGCCCAGCTTATTTTACTGCTGAAGAAATATTGTCTGACTCTACCCAGCGAATACCACTTTTTTCCACTGCACTAGCTTATGGCGTTAATTTTTAGCTTGTGGCATTAAGTTTTAGCTCAAAAGGCAGTGTTAAGAATGATTCTGGGTTCAAATGTTGCTCATAGCTTAAGATGAGAAGAAGAATGCAGCTTTATTAACATGGCAGCACAGAAAACATATGGAATATATTTCATATAATGGCATGAGAATGGCTGTGATTTGACTGCCATAACAATGAACACTACAACATGTAATCTCTGGGTGTTGAGAAACAGACATTTAAAAACACCCTTGGTTTTGATAAAAAGTTCAGCAAAGAGAAATCCCACTGATTATTTTTTTACTTTCATTTGTTTTACAGGCCTTTCCCTGTATTTCAACTGGAATTTATGGTAAGTAAGACCTTAGATGTTGCTTGTTCTTACTCATTTCTTTCCTGTTATTGCTATTTCAAACAGTGATATTTGATATCAGATGTCTCGTCAGACATTCTGGCTTGCCAATCTATTTATGCTGTATTAAATAACAGAGACCCAAAGCCTTGGGCTGTGACTAGTGTGCTGCTGAGTGGGATACTGTTGTGCAGCCCTAAGCATAACCCTCAGAGCCTGTGAGCTGAGACCTGCAACTGTGATTACACTTCTGCAGTAACTCTTAAACACATTGCTGTGGCTTCAACAAGATATGATAGGGATCTGGCAAAAATTTCCATCCAGAAGGAAAACAAGCAAAATGCCACAATGTCCAAGACTGGGGGCGGAGGGAGGATGTTTTTCTGAAGCCAACTTGCTACAATAACAAGAAATTGTCTTAGCTCCCTTGAGTTATGCTTCCACACTTTAAGTTTATTCATTTACATATAAATTAATATTGCCTGAAGGAAATGGAAGGAAAGGGTTATTATAACAGTTCGTCACTTGCTTTATTGTAATCTTAAGGCAGTCCATCACTAATAGTCAACCAGTTTTTGGTTGACATTGTGAAAGAAGTGGGCATGATATTTGAAGGAGGACAAAGACAAGCAGTTCAATGTCTGGGGAAAATAAAAGGGTTAATTTGA
This sequence comes from Acanthisitta chloris, assembly GCF_000695815.1. Lineage (NCBI taxonomy): Eukaryota > Metazoa > Chordata > Aves > Passeriformes > Acanthisittidae > Acanthisitta > Acanthisitta chloris. The sequence goes on from NW_008678528.1 coordinate 190,134, forward strand.
GGACATGCAAATTACAAAGGGACAAAAACTTATTTTCATGTAGCAATAACCTAAGCTGATTTTTGTTTCATTTAGGTTCAGTATATGCATAAATATGATTGTAAGTTTGATTATTTGGTACAATTAAAAGTTTTTAAAGATGGATGTTTTAAAGATACATGTGGATGCCCCATCCCTGGAAGTGTTCAGGGCCAAGTTGGATGGAGCTCTGAGCAACCTACTCTAGTGGAAAGTGTCCCTGCCCATGGCAGGAGGGTTGGAACTAGATGATCTTTAAGGTCCCTTCCAAACCAAATCATATCATGATTTTATGCTAAACAGCATTAAATAAAAAAAGCATTCATCGTATAACAGTGTAGTATAACTGCTGCAGCATGAAAATTACATATAGTAATTTTTTAGGTAAAGTAATTTGAGCCTGCGTATCTTGACTAATTAGATACTGCAGATGTGGGGGAGCGGGGAAAGGGGGACAGGAATATTTAGGGTTGCTTCTTTTTCAAGGGCCTCTTATTTAAAATTGTTCAATGATTGTAAATCTGAATTAGTCTTCAGAAGGTAGAATCTAATTTATTCTGCATGCTATATCCTTTTCTACTAGAATTGCACTTTCATTGTTGCAGGGAAACATCCAGATGCCATTTCCACAAACATAAGATTTAGCTGAGTATGAATCTGGTTTCAGATAAAGCTCTGCCTTTTGTCCTCAGTTCTGGTCCCCCTCTTGAACTTTCAGGGGAGCTCTGCATTTTAGTCCTTGATCCAATGGCTTAATTCTTGATCTTTTACATAGACACATTTTTGTTATTATTTTACAAAACCAAGTAAGACATGATGTAAATATATGGAAATTACTAGTAAGTGGGATGTACAAATAATAATAGTTTGCTTTACTTTAGAATTGGCCTAGTTAATAGAAAAGGTCTCAGCAGGTGAGGAATATGATTCCCCGAAGCTAGTAAAGAATGTTGGAAAGGATTTCTGGTAGGAATCTTCAGTTTACATGATATAGTGGGTGCTTTTCTTGAAGGCAGCTTTGGCATCACTGAAACATTATATAGTGTGGCAGATGCATTTTCTGTAATTGTTTGCTGTTTTCACCGTTGGAAATGAATTAAGATGCATTTCTGCTAAAATACTGTTTTTCTGAGGGTGCTTTTTTTGGTTTATTTGTTTTGGGAATAGAATCTCTAATCGATTGTACTGTTTACATTTTAATAAACACTTTCTATTCCTCAATTTAAAAAATACTTTCCTTCTTTTCAGACTCTCAGATGCATTGCCTGAGAGTAGCAATTAAACAGGCAGCCCTGTACCAGGCTTCAGGTGTCAATATTTTCAAGTATGTTTGATAGCAGTCGCATTGCTAAAATTATGCTCTGTGTGATGTGTTTACAGTGTAAACTACACCCAAACCCCACAAAGCTATGCTTTCATCTTTCTGGTTTTGTTGGGTTTTTCCCCCTCTATCCATGCACATTCCTTTAGACAAAGGCAGTGTCTAGACAAGAAAGTGGATCAACCTCATTCCTGGTGGCCAAGCTGATTAGGATTTCTTTTTGTGCTGTGCACACAGCACTGGACTATCCCAATAAAGTGTTATTGGAGGAACACACAGCCTTGATTCCTCACCTCATATTTATACAAACAAGTGCTGTCCCTTCAGAAACCTTTGGCTGAGAATAGAGTTTCTCCTGCAAATAGAAGTGGAGAAATTTCCATAAGAACAACTGTATCCAGTTTGAGAATCTGGATTGAGTTCTGCTCCAGACTCTTGTAACATGTGTAAATTACTCACCTTTACTCTTATCACTAGGAGAGAGTAGTCACACTCCTCTGGAGAGCAGTTTGCATCACTGTGGAACACTCCTTTTCTCCCATAAAAAGGAGACTAGGAAGAAACAAGCAAGCAAGGCTCTTTATGAGGAATTGGCAAAGGGCAGATTGCTTTTCGTGAGAAGAGTGTTGGATAGAGGACAGGTCTGTCTTTCCTCCCCAAACACTCCTGATGCTCCATCTCCACCCGTTGCCCTGTGGATGTTCCAGCTTTGAACAAGTTACAGCCCCAAGAAGGCCATTTGCCATTAAGGCATTGTGCCAGGAGTCAACACTCAGATTTTAATGTTTTCCTGTTTAAAGAGTTCTGGCAACAAATTCATTCACAAGGGATCTTTGACTAAGAAGTCTGATAGCTTTAAATGAGGGGGTTGCACCTTAAAAAAATTATGTAGAAAACAACCAATGCTGAATGTTTTTAAGGACTCCAAAACAAGTGAGGGTCTGCCCAGAGGCACTTTGGGCAAAAAAAAGTTTCCTTAGAGATCCCTAATTCCTCACATATTTTCCCAAGAGATCCCTGTCACCTTTAACAAGCTTATAAACTGCTAATCAGTCTAAGAAAGCTAAGGTTGTGAAGACTCCTATGCCTATGGATCTCTGGGTTGCTCTCTTCTGTTGCAATAAATGCTTTCCTTGATATCAAGAGCATGAAGTTTCCTAAATAAAACTGCTTCAGGAGGAGGACTGAAGATTTGCACCACTCCCATGGCATTAAGGAGGTACTGGAGTATCGAGCTACACATCCTCTGTAGCTGTTTAGTATTACTCAAACAGGAGTCAGAGTGCAATCTTAACCTTAACACAACTTATTTTCCTAGGCCAGCTAGGTTTTTAGGAATTTTCTTACATTTTGTCTCTTTTCCCATTTTAAATCAATTTTGCTGTCTGGTTGGAAGAAAACATTAGAAAGAGGTGATAAAAATCTACAGACAAATCTATAGTTCAGGGGGTATGAAGTGTTATTTTAGTCTGCACTGTGTCAGATTTTCTTGTTACACCTAGTGGATCACCATTTACACATCTACTTTCCCCATAATTACCATCTTATTATGTCTGAGGTACTGCCAGAAGGGGGGAGGGAGAGTGTGGAAAACTACTTTCTTCAGTAGATTTTATGGAAAAGCACCTCATTATCATGTTTGTAAGAAGCTATCCACAAATCCTGGTGTTTGCAGCCTGCAAAGTGATCAAGGATGTCTGATACGGCGCTACAAACCTTCCGAGCCACAAAATTAGAACAAGGCTCCACAGATGGATATGAGGAGACAGGAATTTTCATGTTTGTCGCAATACTCTGTTGAGAGATAATTATGGGATAGGCTGCATATGGAAGGAATCGAAGATGTTACGGTTTATGTACACCTATTTGTTACCTCCTTGCTGTTATTTTACAGTAATACAGTTTGGCTTCTGTTCTTAGATACTTCTGTTGGCAACATAAGCTTCTCTCTGGCAACAGGAGCAAGTATTTAAGTGTTATTTTAAACTTTATGGAGGGGTGGAAAAGAAGGGAAGTGGGGGGAGAAAGATGAAACTTTAGGAGAAATCTCCAGTTGGTGTGTATTTTTGTCTCTACATCAATATAGCTGTATGTTTTACTTTAGCTTGATTTCATGAAAGTGATGTCACTTATCCTTTCTGAGAAAATAAAATTATAATGGCAGCTCTTAGTTTTCTAACAAATTTATATTTGCATTTTTTAAAAAAACACAGCAAAGAAAGGCCAAAAGCCATCATAGTGCAAAATAACTGTCATGATTTAAGCGGTGCAAACACACAGTTTCATCACATTTTAAACACTTTTATTATGTTGAAATAAGTCTTGTTTCTTGTAGCATCAGGCCACTTACACTTACTTGTAGCTTTTGGCCTGGTCATGGCAAAGCATTGCAAGGTTTAATTTATTATGTGTTGCTACAGAGTCTGAAAAGCAAGGTTAGAAAGCAGGGAAAGAAAAAAATAGACTAGAACAGGTAGTGTGCATAGAAAATAGAAGCGTTACAATCCATTCTCCAGGCAGGATGCAGAGAGATAGCACAGATCTCTGCTCTGCTTTGTATCTGGAGGGAAAGGTCCCTCGGTCTAGTGCCAGCTCATGTCACTGCTGTCCTGACCTCCAGGGTGTCCTCCTCAGTGTCAAAGAACAATTCATCCTGCCAGTTCACAGACAGCTTGGAGTGTATCCATCAGCTCTTCTCCCTGTGAGGTGATCCAAGGTAGATTATAACAAGGGATTAACCGACAGGTGTGCTACTGAGGGATTATAAAAGCCCTCTGAAAATCTGAGTCAGAAGACTAAACTAAATGTTTTCAAAGGCAGAATAAATTCCTGACACAGGGCTGAAGGTTGAGGCCATCTATTTCCATCTTTCTCATCTGTTTTTTCTCCATTTTCTGGTGGCATTTCATTTCTAGGATAGATATTTCTTTAACGAGCAATTCTAATAAGGGTTGCCTGTCATCTTTCCAAGGAAGGAGCTAGCTGCAAATTTTTCAGAGCCACTATACACAAATGTGTAATAAGTAACTGTGGAGCAGTCTTGTATTTATCTCCAGTCTGGGTGCTTTGAGTCCCTGTAACCATCAAAAAGGCCTGATGCTGTATGTGATCATCAGCATTTGGATGTTGTGATGTCAATTAAGGTGACCTAGGAAAACAGGTATTATCACATAAATTGTCTGGTAAAGAATAATGTTCAAAAAATCCATTAGGTCACACAAGGAAAGTTCCCATTAAGAAGATGTTCATAACTAAGCTAATTTTTTAACTTGATCAGCAGCTCCTCATCCCTCAGCTCACATCAACTTTTTTGACATCATGTGGTTTCAACAGACATTTTTTTGTAACTCAGTGGGGAGTTAATTGCATTTTGTTATTTACTCTGTAATTGTCCTAATGTAATATTTTAGCAAAAATGAAGATATATGAGAACTCATTCTTTGATGCTTCTTTTGGGACTGATCACCAGTTAACTGAGATTATTATTAAAATTAATAATAGTAACAGCTATGAAATTACTATTATAATATTCAAGTAATCCTAGAAATCTAATTACTACTTGTATAAAAATTTGTTGCATGCATTATTTAACAGTGTTCTTATTTCAGAGAGTGTAGTGTCCATGATACTAATTGGTCTCTTCCCATAATTTAAATACTAAAAAAATTATTACAGGAAAGTGTAAATTGATGAGCTCTCTACAGCCTAAAATTAACATTCATATGATGTGTTTAGCAAGGAGAAGCTCCAACTTGATTCCAGAAGAGAGACTTAATAAGCTCTCCTTTTCAGTGGAAACTGGCATTTTATGGATAATGTAGTTAGACTATCAGAATTTTATCTATTCAGAAGTTCTTGATGCCTGGTCCAATTTAAAGCATTTCCCCTGAACACTCGAGGACGAATCCTGACCTTCATTAAAATGGTGTTTGGTGACTGCCCTTAAAAATTTCCCTTTGAAAGCTTAGACTGTTGAACACTGAATACTCAGTTGTCTCATGGTCTCTCTTTATGTCTTTTCCATTTTCTCTTTAGGAAGAGATAGAAAGTTTATGTAGTTTCTTTTCTTTCAAGATTATATTTTATCTTTTACCCATATTTATATTAGATACATATTATTATATTGTCCTTTCCATCGCAGAACCTCTGCCCGCACCTCTTTACCTCACTGTCTGGGTTCTACATAAACTATTGCTTGTGTGCTCTCTTGCTCTTGTTTCAGAGTGTCTTACATCTTGAGGCTCCTAGCATGGCTCTAGTTGCTTTTGCAGTGATCTCTCCAGACAGCTCCAGATATCTCCAGACAGCTGAGGAAAAGTCAGGACCATCTCCAGAGGCATCAAAACTATGTTTCATTTTGGATGTGTTTCCCCTTCTACCTTTCACTTCTTGTACTTTATTTTTGTCAGGCAAACTATTCTGTGAAGCATAGAAGACTTGGCAAAGTGCTCTGGTATTCAGAAAGAATATTGCTGATATCATAAACAGGGCTTTAGCTGGTCAGGTAGAATAGTTTTTTTGGTATTTCTGGTTTTCCATACAAAGAATTACGAATGTCTCGATTACTGCAATGAAATTTAAAACTGTGTATTGTTGTATACCGACAGAATCACTTAATTCTCATTTCTAAATTTTCCTGACTGATGTCAACTAGATAATCTGATGTGTTTGTTCTGTGGCTTTACACTCCAGAAAAGCTAAAGCTCTTTGAAGCTCATTTGTTAAGAAATGAATTGGAGTAAGAAAATAAAGCGATACAGACCATATCCTCAAGACATCACATTAACATGATCCATGAAGTATAAAATATTTCTTGGTAAAAGGCCAAATTATCGCTGTCCAAAATGTTTCTTTGATGTAATCTTGCCCCTTCCCCCAGGAAATAACATGTCTGTAAAACCTTGAGCCCAATCCATTAGTGAATTCCACTGTGTTGTTGTGGGTGTCTTTAAACCATATTCATGATTAGATATAGTGTGAAAACATAGTCATTATAAGAATATATTTTTCCTGCCTTTCCTATTTCTACAGAAAGTGTCGTATGTGAAGTATGTTGCTTCAGAGCTTTAAACACATAGTAAAAATGCAGACAGCTGGTTTAATGGTTTCAGTCAAATTTCATGATGCAACTGAGCTTCCTTGAAAGGAGGAACTTGATATAAAATTAATCTCATTAGAGAAGAATAGATATCATCTTGACAGCTGTAAACCTACTCCCAGGATTGAAAACTTGCACTGGAGGTGATGTGTGTCATGGTAGCAGTGATTTCATTTACCCATGCACTGTGTCATAGCTAGTCTTAGTTATATGCACACATTTTGTATACTCTAGCAGCTAGAAAAAGATTTTAAAAGTGCCTAGGGTAAGAGTTTTAGTTCTAGATCATCACCCACATTCATTTTAATACTGTGTAATTGTTTTATCTGGAGTTTACAAATGTAAACTTTTAACAGAAGGAAGCTGCCATGAAGCCTGATAAACATGTTGCCCTGTGATTTAGTTTTACGTAGTCCTGAGAGGAGCAGAGAGTCAGACTCAATGATCCTTATGGGTCCCTTCCAGCTTGAGATATTCTGTGGTTCTGAGTGTATTCAGTGAATATTGAGTCCCACTCACAGCTTAAAACTCATTCTGTGAGAACAGAATTGTCATACTCTTCTGTGCTTGTGTGCCCTTAAGTGGCTTTTAAAAGCCCTGACACACTAAAGTTGAGTAGGAATAGTATTTTTGGTGTCATGTATATCAAAAGGTTTTACCACAAAGGTGTTGACAGTATATTTTTGAATTTCTGTGATTACATTAGATAGTAAGTGCCTTAGGAAAACAGCTTCTCTTTCTCATTCTTTCCTTATTTTTGGTGCAGAGTGATAGTTCTGGCTGGGTCTGGCCACAGAATATTGTGATGCTGGCCCCTATTTGTCCTATTTTTTATCCTCCAGAGTAGACATTGTCTCTTACTGTTTATTTGTACAATAGCCATTGTAATGGTCCTAGTCAGTGTTGGAGACCCTTAATACTACTCCAGTACAAACTCAGAAAGTCACTATAGGCATAAATGTACATTATCAAGATCATCTCTCATTCTTATCTTTGGTCATTCCAAGAACTTTGGAAGAAGTATGTGTGACAATATTGGGGCTTTTAGGTGGTCTGTGAAAGGTAAAAATGTACTGCTGTCATGGTAAATAACTTTCTCCTGACTTGAAAGAAAATATCAACAGAATAGACCTGCTATTCTGAGTCTCATGAAAGTACCTGAAATACAAGTTAAAGGTGTCTCTGCCTCGAGGGTTGTTTACTGTGTTGTCCTTTTTCCTGCATCTTTGTTAGATAGGAATTATGCCATATATCATTGGAAAGGGCAACTGCCACTGAGGCAGAAGAATAGCAGAGCTGGTTGATTCAGTGTGATGAATGACTAATCCTGTTTCTAAGCCACAATCCCAATTTTAAGATGTATTCTGCAGTTCTGAACAATGCAGATCTTGGTGGTGGTTGGGTTAATGGAAGGCCACCTTGGGCCTAGAAGACAGCTAGTTGTGCCCTTTTGTCTTGGGAATGTGTTTAGAGCTGTTGTGTGCCACCGACTGTTGGAAAAGCATTCACCTTCTTCTGTCTCAAGGTGTGTGATGGCCAAGACAGTAGTATGAAATACAGTGAATTACAACAATGGAAGGAAACATCTATTACAGTGGTCTGAATTGTCTTGTGGGAAAAGGGATTTTCTATTTAACTGGTTGTTTCTGAGGTAATAAAAAGTTAGATTTGTACACATGCTTTCAATTTATGTGGCTTGACTAATTTGCTGGTGATTGTGTCATTGCACAAAAAAATCGCATGCGTGTGTTGCCAGGACTGAGGTATTATATCTCAAATCCCATATAAATAATTATTTATTAAAAAATCATGTCTTTGTGGAGTTGTTTCCTATTTCATTAATCAATCAGAATCTGATTATTCAATTTAAACTACCAGCCTATATCAAAGAAATATCACACCGCTTGCGAGAACACATGAGTTTTACTGCAGAGGAAATGCAGCAAGTGTCAAAATTTACTTTCTGTGAGTACCATTGGGGAGAAAGTTTGAATGCTTTTCAGAGCTTCTGTGCAGAACAAAATCATTGCTGGGTTTGTTTACTTGGCAGTAATGGTATACATGTTAAATTTCCCTTCAGGCTTATTCAGAGTGAGGCATGCAGAAACAAATGTGCACCTTGTTGAAGAGTGTTAAGTCAGAAGTTCAGTATGTCTTAACAAGGTGACTATGAAAATAAATGTGGATGGGTTTTTGCGTACCTGCCAGGCAGGTGGAATAGAAGTCAACCATTTACTGAAGAGCTGGTTTGGGCAAGGGGGAAGTCACCTCCTGCTTTAAAATACACTTTGCGTCAGGTTTCTGCTAAATAGAGCTGCATTCATTTTATTTCTGAGCTGTCACTTCTGCAGAATAGCATCAGTTCAAGGGGTGTTCTGTGAGAAGACTAACTGTAATTGGCAATCCATTTCTTCATTTCCATGCTATAGCCAGCCTTGAGGAATTAATCACAATCAAATCCAGGGTGCAGGAAGGGGCAACCCGCATAGCGCAGAAGAAAAATGAGGCCCTGTGCTGGCATGACAGGCTAATCCCTCAATTCACCCCGTTAGACTGAATGAGGGGACTTGTTGGTGTGCCTGTCACCAGCACCACCCATAAACAAACTGTTCACTCTCAGTGATTGGGTTTGGCGGGTGCAATAAAGGTTATTGAGTGCATCCCAACACCTCGTCCATCACCGACATGGGACGGGAATCTCCTGGATTAGTCCTCAGGAGGAAGAATCACTGCACAGTGGCTTTACGTGATCCTGGAGGGAGAGAGAGAGAAGCCTAAATTGTTTTTGAGGAGTGATTTTGTGTCTGAACCCATAGGAGCCAAAATGGCTCCTCGGTTGGGTTGGATGTATTATGGCTACTGTACAAAACAGCAAAGATTAGGGATTGAAGCTTAGGTGACATTTAAGGTCCCTCCCAACCCAAGTCTTTCTATGATTCATTGTTATTGCTAGCAGGTCTGAGCTTCAGATAGACTCTGAATTTGTCCCAGGGAACAAAGGCATAGGTTGGTTCCAGATGGAAAGGACAAAACAACAGCCTAAAGAACTTGATTTGCTCTGTCAGCTATGTTGGGAATTTGAGATCATTTGGTAGATGTTTAGTTAACTTTCTTCTTATGTACTTCTTGGAAAGGTGCAGCACATATGTGGCTTCTAGGGTTATATTAGGAATGTGAGACCCGATTTTAACTGGCCTATTCATAACTATGTTCTTTACATAATGATGTTCTTTATCTACTGCAATGATTTTAGCTTTTCATTTGGTAACTAAAATTGAAACAGAGCAAAGTTCATGCTGGAATACATTGGCTTCAGAGAAGCTGTGGTGTTTTGCACTAGCTGTGAAATATTCTATTGCATTTAGAGGAATAGATGTAGCTTTTAGTAATTGACCCTTTGACTCTTAACTGCATTGAGCTCAGCAGAGAAGTCTGGTCCAATCTATCATACCTTTCTTAAAATGTTCATTTTGAGGAAGGAAGACTTTATCTTTCTTTTCCTTGAAAGAGCATCTATCCCCTTGTAAAGAACATTACTTTAAAGTCTGATTTGTAAATGATTTGTCTCTCTCTTTTTATTCCTTTCAATATATTACTTATATATGAGAGAATGGAAGTGCTTGCACTCCTATATATTACTTGATGATAAACTGTATCTATCATTTTCCAATTTAGTTTTGGACAATGCAGCATATCACTTGTTTTTTCCCTTTCCCTTCTCTCCGTGATGTTTGAAAGAACCCTTTAACAGAAATAATGTATAATACCATTTATAGGGTAATAATTTTATGTGATGTTGTGGCAGTGGAAGAGTTTCTGTCCCTTTCTGTTTTCTTTGGTTATCGAATATGAGCATTAAACCTTCATTTTCAGGGAGCTGGAAGTATCCCATATGGAAAATACAGTCTTTCATCACACATTATTGACTTGCTTCTGCTAAAACCCAAATTTTGGTTTGCTTAGTCCAATTGAGTTACACATCCAGGTTACTCACTGAGGAAGGTACTTTTCAATGTGAATAATTTCATGCTGATCCTGCATGGGGAGGACCTGGTTCAGACATCCCTGAGCTAAATAAGAGCCAATATAAATGTCAGCACATTGTTCTAGCTGGCAGTCAGTAGTCTATTTTCTGTGTCCATTTGCCTGTTTCTCAGTTTTGAATATCAAAAACATTTTTCTAAAATGGAGAAGATGACAGTATGAACTGTTTGGCATTCTGATGAGAGAAATACAGAATTTAAGATTTAGAAAAACAGGTGCATCCTTAGGATAAGAGCAAATTGACTGTTCCAGAAGTGACCAGTGTGTGGTATGTACTTTAAGTTTTATGTACTAGCTCATTATCCAGCATTGGAAAAATGGAGTATCAGTTTTATGCAGAATGCGTATCGGCGTAAATTGCCCCGCGTAGGCTGTGAGCTGCAGACAGTTGCAGTCATAATAGCTTTTGAACTGATGCAGCTTTATGGCTTCAGAACATGAATCATTCTCTTATGCCCTTAATTACCATTAGGTAGTTACACTTGTGTCCATAATAGGTGCTAAACATTCTGCCACTGATAGGTTTTTAACCACTCTTTTTGTTGTAGCTAGTAAACATGCTATAGCAGACTGTTAGGAGTCCAGAACATATTTTTTAGGCGAGTGCCATTAGGAACATTGCTCTAAGTCCAACAACATTTTGAGCTGTATTTGTTAGGTGATTGTAGTCTTTTGGGTTTGTTTTTGGTTTTTTTCCTGTCTTAAAGAATGAGGGAAAAGAAAAAATTCCATTGCTGAGCAGCCATTGCTTAATTAAGAGAAGATAATTTTTGTCCCTTTTGGAAAAATAAAGTCTGGTTTGCCAAGTGAGAAAGAAAGGAAAATTTGATGCGTTTTCCACAGTACTAAATACAATATAGAAGGAAACAGTGATGCTACGTAAGTGCTGACCGTGCTGGTCAGTGCTTTAGGAATCTTCTGTTTTATTTTGCTATCAACATTGTAAGTTACAATTTACTAGTTTTCAGTAAAGCAATGAATTACTTATGTATGGTAGACCCTTCCCAAAGGAAGGTGTGGGGTTCAAGGCCAGGTTGAATAAGGCTATGAGCAGTCTGGCCTAGTGGAAGGTGGGACTGGGTGATTTTTAAGGTCCATTCCAACCCCTTAATATTCAGTGATTCTGTGATTCAAAGCTCCTTCTAACCAAAGCTGCTAGCTGTGATGCAGGTAATGAGGGTGCATATTGGCAATGCTTCTGTTGTCATTCCTAATGAGGATTTCATGTTGTGGAACCTTATACCTGTCTCTGTATTGTTTGACTTGATTAATAAGTTGTCTCCATTTTACTGAATGTAGGTATTCAAAAGCAGTGATTCTATTTACCCTGATTGGCAGCCAAGAGGTTGAGAATGTACAGCTGACAAACTTGAATGCACAAGCGTCTCTAGCTGCTTATGTGCACACACGAGGTTTTGTCAAATCCTCTTATATAATATCAGTTGGTATTTTTCAAAATTGTGGGCAAGTGACATTGAAATATTTAACTGCTCTGCTATTGACTTTCTTTAATAATGCAGCATATTCAAAATTGTCTCATCAAGGGCAGTCAGTGATGTTCTGGCTGTGGAATTTGATGGTAAAGAATTAACTTCCAAATCCTTTCTTAACTTCTTTCATGTTTTCAAGATTCTCTTTCCTAGTCCTTGACCTTCTGAGTTTCCCAAGTTGATTACATGGCATTTATGCTGACCTTAACTAAGCTGAACACTTTCTGGGAAGGAATAGATAGAAACGTTTCTCCATCAGCACTTATGCCAATAAAACATAAGCTTAAAGTTCATAAACATATTATGTTTAAATTACATATGATTTCAAGAAATTATCTACTTCAAAAAAATTACATTTGATAACAAATTATGTTTACTTGATAGACCAATTTCCGCAAATCATTGAAGTTTGATGGTATCAAAGCTTTCTGCTAGGGAGAGGTCACCTTGATATTTGCACTGAATATATTTCAACTTTGGCTCCACATTTTATCATTCTTGATTTCTTAAATTTTCTCTTACCTCCACAATTTTTTAATCTACTTATTTTTATTATTTGTTTTTATGACTCTTACTGTCAACATATTTCACTGGTTTTCTCCTTACTAAACAAAATGTTTCTGCCTGAATTTCATATGTGCCTTAATTTTATAACTTTTAATCTATGAACCATGCTATTTAGGTTACTCTGTATTTATTGCTGGTTTTTGTCACTAAATACATTAATGTCTGTGGATTTCTAAATTATAAGGCTCCTCTCTTCCCTCAGAATGTAAGAACTGATGATGAAATTCTGTTCCTCTTCCTTCACAACAAATCTCAACATTCACTTTGTAAATACTAGGAAGTAATCATGGGCTTCAATCCAATCCCGAATTATCTGTCTGTAATTTTCAGTGCTTAAGATGGTATCATCACATTAACATACTTTGGATGCAGTTATTTAAACCACCACCACCAGAACCCCCCCACAATCCTATATGAGCACTGTTTGGTCACTCCAGTTCCACCTGCTGTGAGGATGCTCACCCTGCAGCTGTCCCAAGCAAGGACACTCAGCCTCCCCAGGTCTGTCAGTCCACCTCCTTGCTAATCCATTTCAGTCCCAAGAAGAGTGCCTGGATTAAATACACCTAGATTGAAGCTGTTGAAGCCAGCCCATGCCACTGATTTGAACCCAAGCAAAGGATGTCTACACAAATGGTTCAGCCAGCAGGTCTGACCATGCAATAACTCCCGGGAGACAGAGATATGGCAGTAGCATCTTCATTTGTTAAAAGTGGATTTAGAAGGTGACATTTTTCCACAATCTGAACTTGCTTTGTTAAAATTGGTATTTGGGCTTTTCATTTGTTCACTGGATTTTCAAAAGTGCCTCAATCCTTTTGAAGCATCAGTTCTTTTCAGTGTATTCCTGGTGGTATTATCCTACTTTTACATACACAGCACATGAGAAAGGTAGATGTGGAATCTGATAGGAAACAAGATTCAAATTTCAGCAGAATTTCAGCACAAGAAATGTCTCAGAAGCTCATACATTCATTGTTTCCTCCTTTGATTTAGCTCTATTATTGCACACTAGCTCTTTCAAATGTGTTCTAAGCAGTTTTGAAACTGATTGCTAAAGTTAGTCTGACTGCTAACCTTAGCATTTTTTCCTTCTTCCTCCTCTTTCAATCTTTATAGAGATTTTTTTTCAAATTCCTGTGGTGAGAGGGTTTCTTGATTCAAGTTTGTTTCCCTTCTTTTGGTGTTTGTATGAACTCAGGTAACTTGCAGCAATTAGTCTTTCTGTTTGTTCAAATTAATGTGTGTCTTAGAGGTTTAATTGTAATCTCCTGTTTTCTGTGAAGTAAAAATCTTTCTTTGACCCTTGTCAGTTTTGGAGATCCTTCTTTCATTTGGATGTCCATTGCTTCGTTTCTCTATTCCTGGACTTTTTTTTTGAGTGCTGATTATATAGTGGTTTCACCATGGCTTGATTTGTGTCTATTACAGTGCTTATATAATTGATTTTTATTTTTTCTTAACTTACAGCAACTGCAGCTTTGCTTTTGAAATAATTTTTAAGCAGTAATATTCAGACTTTCAGTGGCATGATGTCACAAACTTTCAGACTGTTTTGTTTGGGGTTTTTTCATCTCCAGGTAGTTACTATAAGTTCAGCAGCTTTTATTTGCAGCAGCACGAAATTATTTTGCAAAGTTCATATATAAATATGTATAATTCAAATAAACATAGGTATTGATCTCAGGGGCTTGACTCATCAGTTGTATGTTTTTCTGCATTATTATGGAGGTCCCTTCTTTAGCACTTGACTTATAAAATTCATCCTTGTTTCTTGTAGAATGGTGATCTGCTAGTTTTGGAAAGCTAACTGAAAAAATCTTAATTAGAATTGGTATATTGTGCCCTCCCCCCAATACCTTTGATTGGTTTTGAACCAAAAAGTAGAGTAGTTAGAATATTTTACAGCAGAGGAGTCTGTGGTTATGTGTTGGCTGTTAGATGCCCACCCAGCCACTCGCTGACTCTTCCTTCTCAGCAGGACAGGGGGAAAAATAAGATGAAAAAGTTTGACATGAGGACAGGGAGATGACTTGCCAAGTACCATAATGGACAAAACAGACTTGACTTGGGGAAAATTAATTTAATGTATTGCCAGCTAAAATAGATTTGGATAGTGAGAGACAAAGATCTTCCCTGAACCCCCTCTTTCTCAGGCTCACCATCACCTCCTCATTCCCAAATCCTCTCCCTTCTCTTCCTGCAAGAGGGGCTTTTGGGGCTTTTTCTCACATTTACTTATTCCCCCCTTGTTCCCAGGCACTATTTGCCCTTTCTAGATTTTCACCTATACGGTGATAACTTTCCCTCCTCTGCGCAGGTATGGGGTTGTTTTGCTGGTTTCTGTCCCCAGAGATGTGGGGAATGGTGTGCTGTGGAGGTTGGTGTCTGCATATCAATAATTCACTGATATAATCCCAACCCCGACTTAGTATTGCAGTGGTATTTTTCACAATCTGGAGGTGTGTGCAGCTGTCATGATAATGTGAGCTATCCTGAATGTAATTGTCCATATAGAGAGGACTCTTTGATGAAGTTAATGAAAATCACATTGGCTAAAGCCACCTCCATAAGATCAACTCTAACACTTGCATTTGGTTTTGATTGTGCAACAAGCCCTTTTGGATTGATCCACCTTCTTTTTATGTATTCCCCAATTAAAGATCATGGAATCAATCAGGCTGGAAAATACCTCTGAGATCAAGTCCAACTTATGACCTAACAGCATCATGCTCAACTAGACCATGGCACCAAGTGCCACATCCAGTCTGTCCTTAAAACACCTCCAGGGATGGTGACTCCACTATCTCCCTGGGCAGTGCATTCCAGTGTCTAATTACCCTTTCTATGAAGAAATTGTTTTTCATGTCCAACCTGAACCTCTCCTGTCACAGCTTGAGGCCATGTCCTCTTATCCCATCACTAGTTGCCTGGGAGAAGAAACTGACCCTTACCTGGCTATAACCTCCTTTCATGTAGTTGTTAGAGTGTGATAAGGCCACCCCATTATTTATTTTTTTTGTTGTTAATTATTATTTTAAGATCTTTTATTTTCCTTCATTTGCCTCGTTGTTTAATTATCACAGGGTTTCTCAATGCAATATGTTTAGTGCTTTTTCCATATGCCTTCTGCTAGTCTGCCTGGGATGTCATGTTTCTGAGATGGTTAGTTGTGATTGACTGCAGCATGGAGCACAGAGATCTGCCTTGAAAGGGTTGTTTTCCCCAGGCATAGTGTGGGTCATCTCATGCTTGACAGTACACATAGCCTAAATTTAGTAAAGCGCTGGAGTAAACCACCCCTTTGCTGTCACATGGTCACATTCCCATGGAAATTGAAGTGGGAGGTCAATTTTCACTTAAAGACTCAGGTTGGGGATGCCTGGGGTTTTAAGTAGAGGTCTTTAAATCTCACTTGTGTGACAGGTGGTAAGAAATTTACATTTAAATTGTCCAGATCATCTTTTTATTTGTACAATGTTGTTGGAGAAAAGAATTTTCTCAGTCTTTCAAATCCTTTGCTGCTTGATCTAACCAACCATAGCATCGGCTCATTCATTTCAAATCTGGGCATTGCTTCTGGTTACAGTATTTGCCATGTGCTGTTCTTTCTCCTATCTTTATTTGAGTATTTTTTCAAAATTTCTTGAAAAACATGTGTTTGCGGCTTTGTTTTTTTCCCCTTCCAAAAGAGTGACATCTCACAAAATTAAAACATTTTACTTTAAGGCCAGATTTAGCCATGTTGGTCTAACCAGAAGTGTTGATGTTTGTTAAACTTTTCTAAACATTAGGAATTCCCATTTCTTGCTAAAACAGAACACGTTTTCTTGTATAATGATTTAAAAATAATTTTAAAAACCTCAACACACTGACAACTTATCAGAATACATGCTGAAAATGCTATTTAAAACAAGCATTAAAAAGACCTAAAGTTCATATCAAGTCTAAATTGGATTTGAATTTCTGGGATTGGAAGTGCCATTAACTAGTTAGTTAATTTCATTTTTGATTGAAGTATGCAGGAGTCAGTAAATGCATAATTGTGAGTGAAATGCAAATTAGAGATGTTAGCAGAAATCATAATTTTAACAAATACTTGTTTGACAATTAATGCTGTGATCTTTTGACACACTGAAGAACCTGATGGGATCTGGGTGATTTTATTGATCAACTATTGGCATTAGGTTTAAAAGCAACTGATGCTGGGGAGGATTGTCAGTCAAAAGAAGTGCTGTAATGAGGGGTTGCTAATATGGGTATATATAATTAGCATATGAGTGAATGAGTCCTTAGAAAGAAGGTGGAAGAAGAGTCAAGGTGTTTGAAGAGATTATGATAGTTTTGCATTTTGCCCATTAATGGTTTGTTCTATCCTGTTTGGCATATGAGGCCTTGCTGAGAGCATCATAAGTATGTGATGCACAGTTGTAACCAGGCAGCTTTGCTGAAATCAGTTTTAAATGTCAAATTTTCCTTACCCTTGCTTTGAACCATTTTTCCCATTAATCCAATCCCTAAAAATCTTTCTAATCACATTTCTCATTTTGTGTATATTGTTGTGATCTCATCAGAACAAGCAAGAAGAGTTTTCAGTGCAGCATTGGGAAGAAGGTTGAAGAGCTGCTGTTGTCTTCTCTGTAGTTTTTGCTCACAAAGTTGCTACAACAGGTCCTGAAATGAAGTTAAGTAGAGTAGATTGGCAGGTTGCTGATACATACAGCAGCATAAAATGGAATAAGGCTCACTGTGACCCTTGGTGTACTAAAAGAAGGATATGTGGAGCTCACCTCTTGACAGGCAAATGACTACTACAGAAATGAAGCAGCATCTAAGCAAGGAGGAAAAAATGCTTCCTCTTACAAAATTAATGCATAAAATTGTTGAGATAGTGCAATGATGTGTCAAGTCCAACATGCTGCACAAGCACTTGTTTTAGCAGCATTCACGTAGTGGGTGTTCAAGTAGCATGAAGTGCCTTTTTGTACAGTGGAGGACAAGCCATTAAGCATCAAATATAAAATGCACCCCCCTGTCTGTTCCTCCCAAATGTACTGGCATTTTTGAACTCCAGATTGGCTGGAAATATTTCAGTTTTGAGCTCCAGAGTTCCTCAATACAATTGTTGCTGGTCTGTGTGACCCTTTAGTATGGTTTATTGCTGCCTGAGGCAAGAATGAGGAAAAACTCCACAGTGTGAATATTATACACAAGCCAAGAATCAATAATGTATTTGTTAAAAAGACTAAACTAAGTAGATTAAATATGCCAGACACAGGGTCTTGCTTTTTCATGCAACCTGCCCTATAACTTTCTTCCATGTATATCTAAAGATAAAAGAACATCTTTATTTCCCTTTTTTTTTTTTTCCTTATTTTTTTTCCCCTTTCACAGGGAGTAAGTATATGTTGTTTCAGCTGATTTTCTTTATGTGCTCTTAGGAAATCTTTGATTTCCCTTAGAGAGGAGATAAGAACTGTGCTTCAGTAGAAATAATGTGAGATTGTTTTGTTTGTTCTTGTACGTGGATGGCCTTCCCCAAGTACTCTGTTGGTTTTAGATAATCCAGCTAGGTCTTTGGGTTGCATCTGTCAGAGCAATTGAACGTGGTGGAAGTGATTTAAAGGCTAGATCTGGGCTGGTAATGCTGTCTGTGTTCTTTACGTGACTTTGTTTTGTTGTTTTTTTTTTCTATTGCCTATGTGCATATTGTTCCTCTGAAGTTTCTCAGGCTTTTTACACTGTCATCTCCCTTCAGTTTGCTGTGGTAGCTTGTGTCCACTATATACATGTGTGTCCCCAAGTTTGTGTGACTCCTGTTATGATGTGCTGCCTATTCTCCTCAAAGTACTGAGAGCTCCAATGAAGCCAACAGTCCTGATACTGTCTCTCTCAGCCTCAACCCTCCTCCCCAAAATCCTGCACCCCATCTAGCAGCAAGAGGTTCTGTGCTTCCTTCCTCTCCTCGTTTTCCTACACTTCAAGCTGCCGTGCTTCAGTGCCTTTTCCCAGCTCCTGCTGTCTGCACGAAGATCCTGTCAGCGAGACGAGAAAGCCTCTCATAGCAATTCCTCCCCCTTCTCTCCCTGCCCAGCCTGTAGTAGCAGATGTATTAGTAGACATCAGGGATTCAGCAAGGAGAGGCACGTCAAGAATATCTCAACTTCAGGCAAGCCTTCAATTAGAGCCTGCAGTCAATAGGAAAATGCATTTCCATAGGGAACTGGGCTTTGCAAGGTCCAGGATCATTACTTTACTCCCACTGCTGAACAGCAGATCTTCCCTCGCAGCTTAGAAGCAGTGTGTGTCAAGGAGGGCCTTGGATAGTGTGAGTGAAGGTTAAGCATCACTGCACTGGACCACATTTTTTAAGAGAAAGCATCAATTTGAAGTGGAATTCAGAGCATGTGGGAGTGGGAAGGGGTTGGTTTGGCTGATTTTTATCTATTGTGGCCTTAGCAAGGCACTTCAGGAAGGTAGGATTGGTTCCCTATACATTGCTTCACTTGAGAACAGCAAGGCATTTTTATTTAAATCAGTGGGTAGAATAAATGTTTAACCTTGTTGGAATTGTAACTACACTGAAGCCAATATCCTATTGCTGTGCAATTCAGTGTATGATGGGAGATTTCACAGTTGACTAGTGCCTTACACTTTGTTTCAAATTACTTTGACTGTATTATGTTGCCACCCTAAAAACCCAACTTGCTTGCTATATATGGCTAACTAGAAGATGAAATACTCTGCATTAGGGAGCTCATGTACACTTTGAAACCTTTTTCAATTAACATTTCTCTGTACACCACTTGTTTCTGGAATAGCAATTCTGGATGTGCAGAGCAGGTATCTGTGGTGTGTGTTTTAGGGAGAATGATGTGCCTGAGCTCAGGAACAGCTGCATATGTGTATCTAAACAGCTGTATAATTTACACAGACATTGCATATACACTCTCGTAGGTATATTTTATAATTGCAAAACTACCTGCGTGAGTATATCTTCCACTTGCATTTGCATTGTCTATACTTTCTCTTACCATTGGAGACTGCTAATTGCCAGAGCAGTGAGATCTTTTCCCTTTCAGTGTTGCACTGGTGTCTTTCTGCTATTTCCCCAGCTGTGCTCAGCTTGAAGCCTTAATGTTCCACATGGGCATTAGAAATTCCTTGAAAGACAGAAAAGCTCCATCTCAGAGTGCAGTAAACAATACAGCTATGAAGCAGTTTGCTTCCCAGAGTCTCAGAGTATTGCTTGCTATGTTTTTTACACAAGACTGTTAGGCAATTCATTTATCCATGATGTGGTCCCCCTGCAAGCACACTCCTTTATAAATGCTGGAAAAATGAAACCAAAGCCTTGACTTCTAATACACAAAAAAATAAAATCTACTGACTGCTGTAGAAAAATGAAATTCTTGCACACATGTATGTCTCCTGCAGAATAGCAGTGTGTGATATCTCCTTCACCAAGGTACTCATAGGGAAGCTCTCTTCCTCCTCAGCAGTCCAAGTGTAAATGCATTTGCACTAAAACTCCAATGCTAATAAGTATCAAACAATTTGGTAAAGTTTTTCTTTAGTGGAATCTTAAGACTTCTTGGTGCAAGTCTCTGCTGATATGACTTAAATAATTCCAGTGTATGTCTATATTCAGCTGATACTTCTAACACAATTATATGGCAGCTATTTTTCCAATTATATCAATATAGAAAAGTGTGAAATGAAGCAAGGTGTGATATCATGTGTTTCACAGAAACACTAATGACATGGTTTGTCTTGGATCTTAGCTACCTTTTGGTAACTGACATCTTTTCAGTGCATCTATAAGATGAGTTCAGATGTGTGACTGTAGAAAAGCCCCCAAGTTGCAGATGGTGAAGGTGAATTGCTCTGCTGGTCAGACAAGAGAGCCCTGTCAGCCAGCACAGCACTGAGCACACACTGGCCAGCTTTTCTGACAAGCTCTGTTGTCAAGAAAACCAGTGTATCTCAACCTGCAACTTGTTTTTGTTTCACTGTCTTGCATGAGGTTCAGCATGTGCCCTGGTGCCAGCATTGACCCTGGTTGACTTAGCCAGGGATCGCTGGGTTGCCCAATGCACATTGCTGGATGAAGGGGAGCTCTGTGTTATTTCAGTTCTCTACCTGCTTTGCGTCACTGTGTCATAGCAGAGGCATTCTGTTTCTTGCATTAGCTGCTAGATGCTTCTTTTTAGTTTCTTTATTAATTACCTTCCACCAGCAGCCTCTGTCACATTAATTGAATGCAACTGGAAGTGATTCTGAAAGGAACCTGAAAGGAACTGCATGTATTTTTTTTGTTGCTACTGAATTTTTTCATTCAAGGAAACTGAAAAGGCATACTCCTTGCTTGGGAGGAATTATAGTGATTTCTTCAGAAGAGTCTTTTGTTTATTCATTTTGGAAATTTTGTATTTTCACATGATGCTAATTAATTACTCTAGCACAGGCTATGAAGCATACAATGAGATGGTGCAGCTATGTTTCTCGGGGTTACAGAAAGGTTACTGACTTTTCCAGTACTTAATTTCACTGTCTTTCTGAGAGTTACTTTTTGAGTGAACAGGAAAAAAAGGTTTTCTCTGGCTGAATGAGTTCAATAAGGCAAGGTAGGTTATTTAGCAGAAGATTCATGGCTCTTCTCTTTAGTCTTCAATGTAACTGATCCAAATGAGGGCACTTTCTTTCCAGGTTACAAGTATCCACGAAAATGATCAAGGTAGCAACTTGTTAGCTTGTTTGTCCAGTCACTACATGAAAATGGTTATTAGGAATAAAAAAATTAAAAAAAACCAAATGGGGCAGGAGGAGTAAAAAGCTCAAGAATAGCAACACACTGAGCTTGTTGGTAGAATCCTACCATCTCTTCTGCTTTCATGGTAGTGGCTATCAACCTAGCGTGAGGGAATTCATTTTGACTACTAAAACACATCTTTGACAAGATGATTATATGGGATCAGTTGCAAGATTATACTGCTAGTTTCACAGCTGAAGGACAACTGGATGTATTGAGTTACCTCTATCTCAGGCGTGCTGGGCTGTGCATCTGATTTGTTTCCTTTTATTGTCATAAAGTGATAAGGCTGAAGTACTGTGATTAGTATGTTGTCAATAGCTGGCCTTAACCCACATGGTCATAATGAAACACAGTTATTTACATGTCTGTTGTGATTCAGAAAGCATTTCTAGCACCAATAATACTGGGTTTCAGAACATGTATGGAATAAATGGTTAGTGCCTTTTTTCTTTCTCCTTTCTTCTTTCCCCCTTCTTTCCCCTGAAACATCTTTATTTTCCACACCATCTGGTGCTGGTGATTCCCACATAGCAAGTACTTGATGCATGGTGAAGATACC
The DNA here is from genome assembly GCF_000695815.1 of Acanthisitta chloris. Lineage (NCBI taxonomy): Eukaryota > Metazoa > Chordata > Aves > Passeriformes > Acanthisittidae > Acanthisitta > Acanthisitta chloris. The sequence goes on from NW_008678528.1 coordinate 212,046, forward strand.
CTGTCATGCTGACTGCAGACATAGCCTTCAGTACAGTTCCACAGTTTAAAAATGTGACATGCTATTATTTGAAGAGCATCATTTATATAGCAATAAACATATTGACAAATTTATAAACTTAATACAAGGAAGTTTTTCCGTTTTAACAGTCGTGTTGATTAAGCAGTGGGACTTGGGGTTGATTTTAGCACACAGGAACAGTATGCAAACTGTTACATCTTGATATATGCACAAATATGCCAGGGTAGATATTTTTCTGAGAAAGTATGAAAACACATAATGAGTATTTGTGTTGATGTGCATTTGGTTCTTTTCATGATTTGCTTCAAAATGAAACCATTAAAACTGGCAAATAAGAATATTAAGCCTGTGATGAGCCTTTTAGAATCCATAGAGAAGAGAACATGTTTTAAATTAATAAAAACCTGCCTAGCACTTAAGCTGTGCTAACAACAATAATAGCAAAAAGATACAGAGGGGGTTTTTTCTTTCTTTGTTTTTTTTCTTTTACCAGGATGAGTTGATTTACAGAAAACATTAGGTATCTCAATTAAACTGACAAATTGTAACACTTATCCCTGCAGCTACTGAAGTGATTTTCTGGATTGACATTTGCTTGTTAGCATTATAACCTTCCTGTTATAACCTGTTATCATCATCCTCAGCTAGACGGTATTAAAGGTTGATTATTTAGTACCTATGTTTTGTTAACAGGCTCTTCATGGGGAGGTGGCATTACCTGATTGTAAGTTAGACATTTTTACTAAGATAGAGCATTGTATTGAGCACAGTAAAAGAGGCAGATAAAGGTCCTGGCATCTCCATACAGTTTGAGAGTCTCTGAAATAGATTTCTGTTAGTTTGTGTGTCACAAAATTCTTGTTGCACTGTTATTCGTTGAAGAACATTGTGAAGGGCCAGGAGTTGCACTTGATGATCCCTGTAGGTCCTGTCCAACTCAAGGATATTCTATGAATTCTATGAACTACTTGTGTACATTTTTCAGATACTGCATGGACAAAGTAGACATGGAGTAACAGACACTCACAATAGAGTGAATGTTTCTTTGCTGAATCCTCTGAGCACAAAAGGCTGAGCATTTACACGATAGTGTCTCACAGTAGGGAATTCATTGCATATTTTCTGTACATTGATGAAACGGGAACTTATGTTCTTGCCAGTTGCTTTCCAAGGAATAAATACAAAATGTAATGGGAATGTCAGTGTGTATCTTTAGTTACCATCTTAGTTCTCCTCTACACTGTTCTGCTCTAAAATAGCACATTTATTTCATACCAAAGATATAAAAATAATTCTGCCAGATCTTATCGTGCCTTCTCTGGAAAATTATGGCCATGATGACTGCAAGAACTTGCACAGTGCACAGCTTGTTTCACCAGCTGTTTCTCAGGTCAGGGTTACAGTTTCCAGGAATAAGGTGGTAAAGTCCTGGAAAGAGTTGTAGAAGCTTGTAAATTTGAAGACCTCTCATAGCTTTCCTAGACTGTTACTGTGGATAATGTCTGTGCAAGGACACACCAAATGTAGTAGAGTTGAGATGAGGTGTGCCTTATGTGATGGTACTAGGATGGGGTTTTTCTAGTATGAAGTGTGTATGTAGGCGTAGTCATAGCCAGTGTGAAGGAAGGGAGGTTTTCAAGTTGCGACTTGGCTGATGTTGGTACCCAAGCCAGTGTTAAAGCTGGTGGTCGCTTTTCTAAAGGCTTCACCCATGTCTTTCCAACCCTGTAGGGCTTTCCACATGCCCTCATGTCAGACACTGAGGGAAAGGCTGCCTGGCTCAAAACAACCAGGTGGGAAAGCAGTGGGGGAACAGGGCAAGCTCTGTGTAGGTGAGGCAGCAGCTGCTCTCTCCACCCACCCTCCTGAGCCTTCTTATGTGCACTTAAAAGGTCACAGCCTGTCAGCACTGAAATGGCCTGAGTGACCGCATGGCTCTGATGTGACCCTTGAAATGGCATCAGTGACTGCATGGCCTCACTGTAAGACCCAAAATGTGATCAGAGAGCGCAGCAAGACATGTGCTGCGTGTAGCTCCACTGTCCTGGATTCAAAGCTGCTGAGACCACTCTTGTCTTCACAGGGGGTGACTTGCTATCTCTCTTTATCATCTGTCTTTCTGGTTTGCTTTCTTTTTCTTCTCCCATCTTCTCCTCAATATATCTATTGCAAGCTGCACTGAGAAGTATCCCGGAAGTTTACTGAGTTACCTTTTGCCAAGTGTTTTATTCCACCAAGATGACCCGAAGTTTACAAACTGTCCTGGAAGCTGCTGAGACCACTCTTGTCTTCACAGGGGGTGACTTGCTATCTCTCTTTATCATCTGTCTTTCTGGTTTGCTTTCTTTTTCTTCTCCCATCTTCTCCTCAATATATCTATTGCAAGCTGCACTGAGAAGTATCCCGGAAGTTTACTGAGTTACCTTTTGCCAAGTGTTTTATTCCACCAAGATGACCCGAAGTTTACAAGTAAAAATTATTTCGTTGTCTTCACAGGGGGTGACTTGCTATCTCTCTTTATCATCTGTCTTTCTGGTTTGCTTTCTTTTTCTTCTCCCATCTTCTCCTCAATATATCTATTGCAAGCTGCACTGAGAAGTATCCCGGAAGTTTACTGAGTTACCTTTTGCCAAGTGTTTTATTCCACCAAGATGACCCGAAGTTTACAAGTAAAAATTATTTCGTTAAACCTCCTGAGAATTTTGTTATTTCTCCTGCCCACTGCCCAGAGTAATTAAATAATTACCTTCCTTTAAACCTGGTGATTGGATCGGAGCAGTACACCTCATTCCTATTGACTTATCACCCACTGTGGCATCAGCTGTGCTTTAAGGGAGGGCTCCTCAGCTGAGTGGGGCACTAGAGGCAGTGGCTGCATGCTTCTAGGATTTGCTCTATTTGAGGGGTTGGGAATCCTGGTAATGGATGTGGCACTGCAAAATGTGGAGGGTGCCAGTCAGATTCTCATTTGCTGAAGCAGCTCTTCAGGCACCAGACACAGCCTGTGCTGGTTTTGTGGTATAGTGGGGTTTGTCACCAAGATGTTTGCTTTGCCAATGGAGGACGTAGGTAGCCCAGTCCAAGTTAGAGACCTGTGTGTGTGTGGATAGGTACACTTCATCACATGCCTATCCACGACATAGAACCTGCCAACCCTCCCTTTTTCTTCAGCCGGATAAACCCAGCAAAGTCCTATGGAGGCACCGCTGGCCTATACCTCAACGCTAATATGTGCCTTTTTGTGCCCTGGTCCTTTTCAGTATGCTGGAGGAGCACTCACTGCAGTAACATGGGCCAGTGTCACTCATTACTTTACCTGTTTTATCTTTTGTGAAATTGAGCCTTTAGCCAGAATTGCCTGAGCTGCTGCTCCAGCAGTCGGTTAACTGTGAGGCTCCTCGAGCTCATTTCTCTCAAGTAATTTGATTCCCACGTGCTCCCTGAGATTGCTTTTTCTCTGAAAGGAAAGTGGGAAAGGGGGGCTTAAGGGTGTGGATGGTAGCAGACCAGAAATGTTACAGCAGGCAAATGTAGCTTAGAGATAAAAACAATGCAAAAACATGTTTTAAAAGATCTCATCTCACTTCATCTTCCTTTAACCCAATCCTATAAACCAAAATGTTTTTCTATTCAAGAATCAGAGACACAGGGTCTTTTGTGCTGGTGCAGGGTGTGGAACAGGAGGCTAAATTCCATCCTGCTTCTGCATAAAGCCAACAAGGTAATACTTTCCTTATAATTACCAGATACATGTGTAAAATGCTAATTAGATTATTATTTTGGGGGAGTAACTGATCATAAAAGGCTTCTTTGGGTTTCAGCATATTTTCTGAAGTCATACAGAAAATTCAAGGCTCTTTATTTTGGTTGCTGAGCTGTTTCCTTTACATTGTGGTGACTTAGGAGTAATTGAACACCAGCTTTCTAGATAAGCTTCTATTTATGACTGCTTAGTATGGCAGCAGTTTTCTAAATAGTGTACAATTTATGGAGAGAGTCTATACAATTGCCAGTGCTTTATCACAGTTTTGGGCAAATATCCTGCTGCAAGGGAGTGAAAAACAAGCCTGGAAAGTTAATTTTGCTGGCGGGAGAATTGTTCTGAAAATAAACCATTCAGTGCATAAACAATGGTATATCAGTTGTCTTGAAATATGCATTTGTCCCTCTGTAAGGTGTTCATTGTATGTCCAGGCAGAGGTACCATACTCAAGGTACAGAATTTCTCTGTGAAAGAGTCCCAGTTTGTTAGATAGGATATTACTAATTTGTGTAGACTGCTTAGAGCTCTGTTATTATATATGATGAAAATGAGTCTGTTTGAAATCCTTGTTATGGGTTTCGTTAGTGGTCATTAGTTGGTGTCTTGAGACATATGCCTTGACATCAGCAGCATTATTAAATGTCATAAGAATATATTTTCCCAGCAGCAATGGAAGTATCCACAGTAACGTTTGTAGGGTCAAAGCTAACTTTGTGTCTTAGACTTGGTAAAAATGCCTGAAAAAAAAAAGCAAAAGTATGCTTTACTCAGAAATGTGTGCAAAGGAATCACATGCTGGTATTACCCAAACATTGACTGTTTTGCTTGCTCTTCTTACTGGATTGTTGTCGTGTGTCGCTTCAAAACAGTACACATGCTGCTGGATGAAATGCTTGCAGAGTCCAGTTGCAGGGAGTGGTGTTTTGGGGATGTGACCCAGTGGAGGGATATTGTTTTAGTTTGGGGTTTTTTGTAATCTAGCAGTGCACAAGTTCAGAAAAAGGGTTAAAGAAGATATGAGCCAAAACGTTGGACACTTCTAATTTTTGCAGTGTCTGTGTTTCAGTTTATGGTGTGAGGGTGATGTGTGATGTAAGAAAGGCTGTATCTACACAGCTGTATGCCAGATTTCATGACTGTTTCTGTCTAGCCCTGTTGCTTGCTTGTCCACTGTGCCTGCAGCTCCACCTCTTCAAAGCCTGTTCTGTTAATCTAACCTACTGAGAGCGATTCGTACAGCTTATGGGTTTTTATTTTTAAATCCTCGCAGAAATGATTTGCTGCCCTCAAGTTAGGAATTTAAAGGAAAATTAAATTAAGGCTGCCTAAGTAATGAAAGTATCTTTAGATTTGATAGATAGAGACCATCAAAGCAAAAAGTCTGTATCCCTGGAAAGATTTCTGATATTGTTTAGTGCTGGGGGGAGTTACTGTTGCTAGTATATCATGCAACATCAGGCCTTAAATTCATACACTTATGCTTCATGAATTCTTTAATTTCCAAAGGTGTTTGTTGTGATTTAGGTCATAAATTGAGAGATTTCCCACTCAAACATTTCTATCTTTATAAGGCCTGTGGCATTGGGGTCATAGCATGGTATAGTTTTGCTGACAGATGGATTAAAGAAAGAAAGCCTTAAGAAAGCCTTTATGCCGTAAGAAACATCTGAATTTTTCTTGCTGCCATGAAATGTAAGCCTAGTATTTGTTACTGTGATACATGTGTTATATGGTGGCCTGCCTAGTATGACACATGTATAGCTCTCTATTGTTTCTTCTTCTCTTGAGCAGTGGAGCTTTCCTAACTGGGGCTAGAAAAAAAAAAAAAGAAAGAAAACATGGCTGGGCCTATTTTCAATTTATTTAGCTGGGGGAAAAAGTAACTGATGTTACCTAAAACCTTTGTATACAAATCTGTGAAGAAGGGAATTGACCAACTAATTCAAAAATAGTTGAAAAAAAAGGAAGAAAAAAATATTCCAGATTTTTGCTTTCTTCTATATGTAAAAAAATGTGTGCCTTCTATTTATCTCTCATTTCTTTTTTCTTTAGGTTTTCCAAATGAGCCTGCTGCTGTCATTGCCCTTAACACTATTAAGGAATGGTTAAGAAAGAATCACAATGAGGTATGGAATAAAATAACAATTTTTTTTCAAATTTCAGGTTCAGATTATGGTCTCTGACTCTGAAACTGAGAAAAGAGTAAAAATAGGCTAGAGTCTTGAAGTTCTTTATTATTTAGTCTTAAGACCAGTGAAGTCAGGTCAGGACAATATAGCCAGGGGAGGATTTTTGTAACTGCACTGGAGCTGAAGGGAAATACCTTTGTTTGAAACCATACTGTGTGTTTCCTGTGCATTGTAATCTTTCCTGGCAAAGCAAAAGACTATTCTGTTCCTAAGCTGTTTCAGAGGTTTCAGGTAATAATGAGGAGATTCTTGAAAAGGAAATGTCTATACCAGTTGTCACTGCAAAGAGCCACCAAAGGTCAGTGGTGTTCCAGGAGTCACTTTACAATGAAGAGCTGTAGAATCATATTTTCTGCTTTTATTAATTTTTGGGTTGCTTACAGTTAAGTGTTCATTTTCCCTGAAACACATGTGAAATGTGTGAATTTTTAACAGGACTGGTTGTCTTCCAGTGGTAACATGATGGTGATTATTTATACAAGTCAAAAAATGCTCTTAACAGAATTATCTTAATCTCTTCTCTTTCCAGTTTTTTCTTTCTCTGGTTTGAGTTCTTAGCAGGCCGATAGGTCTTAGTGTTGCATTGGAGAAGTGCAGCAAAGAAGTGACAAAACAAATAAAATAATCATGTCTTAAACTGTCGATCTGCCTGTTTCCTCATGCTGACAGCCAGCAGATTCCAGGCAGCTAGAGTTGTTCAGTCTATTGTCTGAAAATATTGAACAAAGTATCCACTGGAGGAGCAGTACATACAGGGACACAATTAGTATTTTTCCTGTAGCAATATATTCAGGGGGCCTTTTTTCCGCAGGAATCTGATGTGAGGGTATGAATTTAGCAGTTTTATGAAGTTTGTTTTGATTTTTACCAACTGGAATTGAAAGAAAATAACTATGTTGAGAGTTGAATGATACATTGAGGTTTTCAAACCTGAAGGTATGGTATACTGAAGAGTGTGTAAGTGTTTGGGTACTGATTCTTTGTAGCACAGAGTACTTGGTTGCTGTGGCTTTCACTGTTGTCGCAGTTGCTTGCTGTGACTTAGAGATTTGAGCAGTGAAGCAGTTCTGGATGGATTGGCTTCATTAATGGTATAGGTGACTAAGTGTCATCAGTTTCGCTCTAGGCTTATATTTCTGGGAATCTTGTCTGTTGTTTTGTAATGTTAGCCTTGAAGTATGAGGTTAGAACCTCTACGTTTGTGCTGCTTTACCATCTTGTAATTTCTCCTAGTTACATTTTTACCACATAATTTTAAAAAATAGGCTTTTTTTTTTTTTTTAATCTCCAGAAATAAAGTTTTCTTCCTCAAAAGCAGAGTCTGTATTGTGTACACACCTCCTGTCCTGCCTTGCTCCCCACAAGCTCCAATTTAACCAGAATTATTTTTCAATAAGTAGCTGTAGTTTACAATGTTTGAACACTGAAAGGAGGACAGGCTGTCCTGTCTACAAAGCAATTGTTAAAAATTATCCTACTGAGCTTACGCCACAGCTGATTTTTTTCAATTTGGACTAGTACAGCTCATAGTTGTTGTCTTAAATGTTTCCTAACACCCTGAATCCCCAGCCTCACCAAGATAAGATCTCAGGCTGTTTGATGCACTTTAAGAGGTATGTGTGATGCATTTGATGCAATTACTGCACATCAGTGAATAGGACAATTCAGAGCTAATTCCCAGGAGCTTTAGTTGATTTTTGAAGGAAGTGGAGTACTAAGTTTCAGTCAAGGTATGTTTTGAGGATTTGGTTATCCATAGCTTTGTACTTTCTCTTACAAAGCTTACCCTCTTCCTAAGGTTTTTCCACAATCTACTGGCTTGAGTTTTAGATTGTGGCATACTGGCATGTTTTACATGTCATAGATGGGATAACAGCAAAATAAAGATACTTAATTTTATTGAAGATAGAAGTAACCTATGCAGTAAAAGGGATCTTTGCTGGGTTGCTGTCATTTAATGCAAATGGCAAAGTGAACATGGTTCATTGGGTTCAAAAGAACTGATGTAGCTCTGTGCCAGGTGTCAGACTGGTCCATTTTATACAGTCATATGGTTACAGAATGATTTGGGTTAGAAGGAGCCTTACAGATCATCTAGTTCCAACCCCTGTGGCATGGGAAGGGATGCCACTCGCTAGACCAGGTTGCTCAGGGCCCCATCCCTTCTGGCCTTGAATATTTCTGGGGATGAGTACACTTACACCTTTGGATTAGATTTGGGGCATTGAGCAGTAATATTGTACATCACCCAAACTTTTTCCAGAAGTAGTTCATCATACAGCAATGAAGTGAAAAGGACTTGCTGTGTCTCAGCAATACAGTCTCCTCCTATTGCAGGCAGACATATAATATAGTCCTTTCTATTAAACTTTTGTCATAAAGACAGAGGAATTCCCACTACACTCACTGGATATTTAAATTCACACGTTCTAGTCTGGGAGTAAAACCTCTAAGGATTTTCCCTGAGGGCAGCTTTTCAGAGTGCTGCCCACATCTCAGGCCTGTTATCACTGACCAGACCTGCTCCCCTGACACTGTCTGCACTGTCAGGGTGAGTCTTTGTGTCCTGCTAACAGCATTTCCTGAATAAGAGAGGCCTCCTGCACTTGGCTCTGACAGAGTTAAATGAATCAAAGTCAGCTTCTTCCTCTCATTCCTTGTTCAATCTGGCTTGCCTTTGAGAAGGTTCTTCTGTTTTGGTCCCAGAGGTGTCTAGTAGCCAGTTATCCCTTTGGACCTAACCAGTTATCCCACCTTGAGACCTCACTAAGATCTCAAGCTTTGATTGTAGAATGTGAATTGATTGAATGAATTCAAGAAGTTTTAGTGCATGACAGAGACCAGAATTATAGCATGCTCACTGGAGAATCTGCCTACACATCAATACACCTGGCAAAAACAACTAGGTGAATAAGATGAAAAACTGACAAATTTCTGAGTCGTTTGCTGTGCTCTGCAGTAGCCATGTCTCCTCTGCCTTCCTGCATCCCAGGAATCTGTGACAAATTTGTGAAAGATAAGGCAAAATTGTTGTTTCCTCCTCTCTACCTTCCTGTAGTACTTCTTTCCTTTGATGCTGTAATGAAGATTTTATCCACACTGATATTAATTCAAAATATAAATAAATCAGTTGCTATGTTCCTTAGTCAGCCCGAGGGCCTGAAAATATGACCTAAATGACTCCTGTCTTGCAAGCTGTGTTAGAGCCCTGTGAATTTCTCTGTCATAGTATTTACAAGGCAAGTGATTTGCATTTAATAAAAGGTTTTCTTATCCAAGCCCATGGTTGTGCTTGACCCCTCAGGTGTTTGTATAAAAACTTATTAGCATGCTTAACTCTGATGTCACTTAGATGAATGTCTCATTACCATGCAAATGGAATTGGGCTCCTTTCTGAGGTTAATTGTTACAAAGCAACAGAGAGAGATCTATTATAATTTACTGAACATACAGCCATCATAGTCCAGCAGCCTAAAACTTAGCTACATAAAGTCCACTGGGAAAACAACCCTATTGTAAGTAGTAGTTTGGGCTTAGTTGTATATAACAGCAGTGCTGTTCTGGTCTTGAAATGCAGTTCTTAGTCAAACTAATCTCTGACCATGCTTTACACCAAGGTCTGCTGACTTGCAGCCAGAGGGCAAATCTAGTTTAGAAGCTGGTAAATGGTGTTATGCTGTAAGTGTAGAAATCCCTTGGAGCAAACTCCCTGGAATGGCCACAGTCAGCAGTAGTGGTTAATTTACTGCAGACCACCTATGCTATCTCCTTAGCAAACTGCATTTTCACATTTCACAAAGTGCTCTAGAGGCTTAATAGAATTCTTCAGAGCACAAAATAGTATTGGAGCCCATCCTTTAGGAAATTATACGCTGGGATTCATTTAAAATGCACATTGAGCTCTCTGAACAGGTCAGAATGTTGCTTTCTGGGATAATTTGGCAAGATTTGAGGTGTTGCCACCTGATTTCCTGTAATGGTATCACACAAATATTGCGACACCTTTAAATGCTGGACCCCCTAAGTTTTTGGGGGCAATGGAGAAAGGGTTATGAGTGAAAAATAAAAAGATCTGTGTATGCCTTACCTTATGTCACTGACATGAAAAGCCTCAGGACTTTCACTGCTCAAGAAAAGACTTTAATTTAACAGCACATTTAGTTCAAAGTATTGTTCTTGCTCTTGCACAATATCTCACAACATTTATTATGTGCCCTGGTAGAACAACAACCAGGAAAGTGTGCTAGCAATATATGTGCCATTGAAATAACTGATGCAAATTAAAAGCACATATATGGGAAATAAATCAAGACATTCCTGATTCCTTTTCATCAGACTCACTACTGAAGAGAGGCTTTTTCTTATTTTGCCTGAAGTACAGCAATTTTAAGTCCCTGTGTTTTAGCAGATAGTTATGTATCATCCCACAGGCCGAAGCAATGTGTGCATTTCCAGCAAAACAGGATGAGCAAAATCCTAGTCCTGTCAAAATTAGTGGAACTGTGTTTTTTGGAGAGGAGCACAGGATCACGCTTGCTATATATACTCCTCCTGGCAAAAAAAGTCATGAGGAAACATCTGTTTGTCTAGTTAGGCACACCCCAACATGTGTGCCCTGCATCTGCACTTCATTTTGTACTGTGCTCTGTCCAATTCATGGTGATATCTTCCACTACTGAGATAGCTCAGGGCAGGATATCTCAGACACTTAAAATGCTGTTAGGTACTGGTGCCTTGTTTGGAGAGAGGTAGATGTCATGATGGACAGCTACTACCTGGGAGGACGGAGCAAAGGCAGCTGCCCCTGCTCTCTGTTGCACAAGGCAGGCTTGCCTAAAAGATTGTTTCATTATTAATTGTTTTTAATTTCTCTTTCTACCTCCTTTTGGTGGTCTCAACTATCTAATTTTGGCTCTTGGTTCTGCGGAGACAATTAAACAAAGTGACATTGTGAGATGAGGTCTTGTCTTTATCTCTCCATAAGGATGCAGATGGAGACAGTGTGTCTTGGAAGATGTTGTCTGATGCAGTTTCATTTGATGGAACCTCAGTTAGATTCCCCTAGGACAGAGCAACTAACTTTCAATGTTTGTTCCAGACAGGAGTGGAATATTAAATGAATATTTAATCAATGAAAGCAAGTTTAAAAAAAACACCCCATATATATTAATGCAAACAACTCCCCTTAAGACAGCATTGCTTTTAGTTTTGCTTGGTTAGTTTTCATGCTTTCCGTTTTCTAACTGTCAACAAAACCATGTGAAATTTTGACCAAAATATATGTATTTATGCCTGAGGTGATACCATTTACAACAGGTTTGGGCCTGTGATGACATGTATTTATTTTAGAGTATATTTATTACCCAGAGATAAAGCTCTGAAAGTACAGGTTTCGATTGAAGCCACTGACAGATCCTCAAGGACAGTGAGGATGCTGATAAAAATTCAGGCGGCTATTTTGGTTGCTCTGATATGTCAGTATCAGTTGATTAACATAATCTCCTCCCCTCCCCCTGCTCCGTTCTCTTGGGTAGGTTAAAAAATGATCTCCTTTCTATTTCTATATTCTAATTAGGTGGTAATCATGTGCTGCTCTGATTGAAATGAAAATCAGCCATCATGCCACTGTCATCTCGCTGAAGTCGAGGAAAAAGTGCTTTTCAACTCGTACAAAATTAAAATGATTTGCTTGCTCTGTGTAGCTGCTCTCTCACTGGGCTCAGAGAGATTCAGTGCTGCCCCCAAAGCCCAAATCTAACTATCATCCCAACAGACAAGTCATTTTCTGAAATGATAAGCCAGCTGCCAAGGCAGTGAGGCTTTCTTATGTGTTCTTCTGGCTGCTGTTTAGGTAGAAGGCTGATGAAATGAAGGGGACAAAGCCCATCTTCATTACACATGATACTTTGTTTATTAAGCTTAAAAGGATTTTGGTATTTTTGCCACAGCTGTTGAGAGAAAGGCAGGAAGCATCCTTCTTGGAGAGAAATGTTAGAGCTCATGATAGCTGAGAACATCCCAGGTGTCACCTCAGTGATGATTTCTGAGATACACACTTGTCAACCAAACAAAACTGGAAGGAAGGAGTTGGAAACATGGCTTTCTGTCACCCCTTCCCTGTAAAATATGTGGAGGATCAAGGAAATCCGCTTCTATGCGCAGTGCAGATGTTTTCACTGAATACAACTTTGTAAAGGTTTATCTAATCTTAGTGTACTGCATCAATAACACCTCCTGTAACTGTTGCAGCTAATGAGTGTCACTAAAACAAGACAGGGCTCTGCATGGGTTCTTTTGTATTTACAGCAGTTAACTAGCTAATAATTGAAATTTGTCAAAGCATTTATTCTTTTTATCCTTACAGTTTAATAGCAGCTATGATAACAGGAGCCTGGATAGCTCAAATTCTACAGGAGTGTAGCTAAATTAACAAAATTGTTGCTAGTTCAGGGTTGAGATTTCATCTTGTTTCTTTGATTAATTTTTGTTTCCTTCTGATTTCTGTCTATTTGGAGGGGCCTTACTACTGCAGTAAGCTATGTGGAAAATAAAAAAAAACCCACTTAAAATTAATAGAAACAATGATTTTTTTTCTATCCTGTTATTTCTTGCATGGCAAAGAAAAAAGATCAGGATAACACCCCTTTATTTCACTACTGGCTTTCAGCCAGAAATCTGGTAATTTCAACTGACTTGTCAAATCAACCCAGTGCAGAAGATGTCTAGCCTTTGTTTTGGAAAGATGCAGTTATTGTTGCTAACCTTCTGGAGACTTTAAGTCATTGTGTTCCTCACCCTGTGTGTACATAAGAATAAATAGACAAATAAATAAGGAAGAGCAATCCATGTAGCTCGAGTGAGATTCATGGATAAAAATCTTCAGGAGTAACAGAAATTGCTGTTAGAATCTTTGTTTTGCTTCTGAGATCTTCACATTAGAAGATCTCTTGTGATTTATGTTTTGCTATACTTTTGTATCCAACTGAACTGTATCAGTGGATTACAGTGAGATCTTAGCAGGAATTGCATGATGGGGTAGAGGAAGGAGAGGCTGGAGAAAGTTTGCCTTCTGCTCTGTGGAGGTTTGCAAGGAGACTGTTTTGGGACACTGATAGCAGAGGCTGTCTGCCAGGGATGGGTAGGCTGGCAGTCAGCAGCAGGTAGAGCAGGTGGGATGGACAGGTCCCAGCTGCCATCTGCACTGCCTGCCCAGCCACATTCCCCAGTGAGGGAGAAGCCACTCTGCTGCCATGGGCAGCAGCCCTTCTACATGAGCCAAGAGCACGTGCTTGGCTTTGCTGGCACTTATCTGGCATCCTGCAGAGCATAGGATGGCTTCTTTGGGTGTTCTGTTTCCAATAAACTCACATTGCTGTTTTGCTTCTGGGAAGCTGCTAGCTTGGTTTGATTTAAATTAAGTTTTGTTGCCTGCAATTTTGCCTAAAGTAGAATGTCCAGTGTGGCATGTGAGGGTGAAATAATTCTAAAAGATAAAAAATTACATTAGTTGAGTGTCATACTGGAACAAACACTGGATCACCCTACAGAGGACCAAACTGGTGCAAGCTGACTAGCTGTGAAGGGAATAGTTTGTTAAGTTTTGTTCTGTCTTTCTATCTGAGATTTTAACTGGCCAACTCCTACCATCATCTGCAAGTTAGCCTTCAACAGTAGGTCACAATCAAATCTATACAGAAGGAGATCCACATGGATCCTGATAGGCAGAGTGCATTCCCTGTAAGGAATAAAATGAGTTTATCGGTGCTAGACTTCAGCATCTTGACATATAGTTTGAGATATATGATTCTGACATTTAATAGGTTAGATGATATTGGCCACATACTTCATAGATTCTGTATCCTACTGTATTCTTGGGAAGGTGAAAAATGGGTCTGTCTATTTTATACGAAATGACAGAACAGATGAGAAGAGCACCGTGGATGTGGGGAGCATTGACAATGAGGACCTGTGGAAACATGGGAATGACTGGCAGGCTTCCAAGATAAAATACCTGGTAATTAATGCAGAACAACTTGCTTAAATTCAAATGTGAGTGCAGTTCATGGGTGTGTGTTGTCATCCTACCTAGACTTCAGGATGGATTATGAGATTCTTTCATTTATTTGGGATTAATGAAAAAAATGGAGAATGAATTAGGTGAGCTAGGAAATTCTTTACTTCCATAGGAATAAACAATGCTTCCTGGGAAGAGTTTTTGAACAAACACCACACAAAGACTTACTCAGGTTCTCACCTTACTCCTAACCTGATCTCTCATGAGATACGAGTAAAGATCAACTTTTACTAGCATAGGCTGTTTATAACTATTAAATCTAAATAGAATTAGGTTATTTAAGCCTTATTTTATCTTTTCTTATATTAAAAAAAAAGAGTGACTGTAGTTGGAGACTAGTAAAATAACTGGAAAACAGTGAGGGGTTAGGTGATAAATACTGACTGATGGTTAAAGCAGAATTAAGTACCTTTAAAAGCTGCATAATTTTACATTTTAAATAGAAGTCGCTATGGCACAGAGCACAGCTCTGACTTACAGTTCTTACTTGTAAATAACCAGATTGGCATTGCTCGTGTCTCTCTGTGTTTCTGTCTGTCTTCAGTGTGATTCAGGAGTGCATTTTCATGTTACCAGAACTGAATTTGAGATACTTTTCTGAACCAGGAATATTGAACTTCTCTGAGCCAGTATATTTGTCTTGTCTCTGATATTAGACTTAGGATACCACATGGTGGGACACTGCCCTACTCTTTAGTACTGCAGGCTGAAATGAAACCTTAAGAACCAGCTGCTACATGCTCATCCACATGATCAATCACAATAAATCCAGGGGAATAGGTATCTCTCTGATTTCTCCCCCTTGCAAGAAACTAGGGCCTTTCATGAGCCCATCTCCAAATGTCCAGGATTTGATGAGGTGCAAGGAAAGGATTTTTTCAGGTTCTGCACTCTTTTCTGGCTTCTTCCATCCATCTTTTCCCATCATTAGAAAGGACTGTGTATTTAAGCCTCAATCCAGCCACATATGCACAGGTTGGGGGAAAGGGTTTTATGTGTGATTTTCAGCCTCTTCTGCTGCAAATTTCACCTTTCATTTAAAATCCCTTTGGGTTTTATGAGCCAAAAGGTTAGAAAGCCTTGGTCTTCCATTTGCATATTGATAGTCTTGTTTTTTAGTTGAGAAGCTGATCTATATCTATTGTTTTATGGATGAAATACAGTGTGTTTCATTGATTTCATTAATTCTTTTTGATTTCACTTTGTTTTGCAAAGTGCCTGTCGAATGTCTTCTCTGTGTGTGAAAACAGCCTTTGAACTTGCACTGCTCTGTACTGTCCTGAAGTGAATGCTCAAACCTTGCCCTAATATGAAACAAACTTATCACACAGCACTTTGACTCCCCTGAATTCAATTCTGATGCCCATCAGATGATAACCTCTTCCCTGTGGACATTTAAACAAACATCTCCCTTTGGGGCTGCATACTGATAATACATGATATGTATGATGATAAGCTCCTGATGGGAAATGTTTTGGAAGGGACAGTAAAAATTATGTGCTTTAGTCCTGCTGACTGTGTTGCCTGTTAAAATCTCTCCCTACAGACATCATATAAAGTTCATTAATATTTACAAAGCAAGTATATTTCCCTTCAGACAGTTGAGGTGCTACTGCCCTTGATTTTTGTGGTATTCTATGAACATTGGCACAGCTTTATATAGCATAAGTGCTATATATTAATATGCATACTTGGATTCATAGGACACCCTGGGCTTTTTTTTCCAGTGTGACTTTTGTGGGGCATATCATATGAGAATAAAATCTCGTTATAATTACAGGTTGCTTATGTGTATATGCTTCTCAGGATGGGGTCTGAGTCTTCATGTGAATTTGGGAACTGCCTGGCATGCTGTTAGCACTGAAGTCCCTATTAGCAAGGTGGAGTTGTGTATATAAGAAACTACAGTATTGCAGGTGATCAGAGATTCTTGTAATTCAAAGCTCTGAGTGTGAATCCAGAGGCTAAGCTTCTACAGACTAACAGTAGTCCTCAAAAGGCTCCTAAATTTTAGCAGAGATGGAATTTTTCGGTGAAAGAATTTTTGCATCATGGTTGCTAACGAGGAAAGACAGGCATTAGTCTCCCTAATCATAGAGCTGTGGAATATCCTGAGATGGAAGGGACCCATAGGGATCATTGAGTGCAACTGTGATGGCAGTGTTAGTGTTTGTTACAGGAGGTACAGGAAAAGCCTGAATTAGGTCCCATATTGAACACACAAGTCTTTACAGAAAATACAGTGATATATTTGCTAGTGCTTGTGGTGTGAGCATTGGTGTTTCAGATTCTGCAAGGCTTACTTTGAGACAGTCTTTGAGGGACAATCCCATCACATGCGATTTATGGCCACAGTGCTACAAAAATAAATCTAGCTTGTGTGATGCCTTCAAATAGCAGAAGCTGAGAGGAAAATAAGTAACTGTAAAATTTTTCAGAGACTATTAGGAGAATAAAGAATTTTTTACAGGCATATAATACCAAGTATAAATACTGCTTCAATGTCAGATTGCTCAGTGTACTGGGATTTCCACCTAAATGGTCAGTAACCTGTTTTTATTGGTGATTTATGGTTACCTTCTATGTAGTATATGTGGAAAAAAGGAATCATGCTGTTGTTTGAGGAGCCAAAGGGGGACAGATGTCTAGCTGTGGATAGCCATGAAGAGCATGTATGTTTTTTTTCCTCTGGGCAGGAATGGCAGTAAGCAGGAACAAGGTAGGTTGACTCTGTCTTTTAGCCAAGGTATTGCCAGAACTTTAGGAGTGAAGTGCTGAGAAGTTATTTGATCCTGGGTTTTAGTTCCCAGATAGCCTAGCTGACAGGAAAAGCTGCACTAGACCTTTAATTGCACCATTAGCTAGTGCTGGTGGAAAAAGTTGATTTGGATGCCCTACATATCCAGAGCAGTCACAAAGAGGAAAAATGAACTGCTGATAAGGGGACCTGGCAGGTTCCAGTATGTCTTGCTCTCCCCTCCTTTGTACCTTCTTTCCCTTTGCAGTTTCTTCCTTTCAGCTATCCCTGTTCTGCCCCCTGTGTGAATGGTGAACTTGTCTCTTTATATTCTGCTCTATTGCCTGGGCATTTAACTGAGTCCTTTGGATCAGGAGGTAGAAAACAAAGGCTGTACCTCTGCTCTGGGTCTATCTTGCATGTTGCAGCTGTTGTTTTTAGGTAGGGATTTCAAGTCCAGCTGCTCCTTATTGACCCTGTGGGGAAGTGGCAGGTTGAATCAATTATTTGACATGCACATTCTCTGTTGCCAGGATTCTCCAGAGCCTTATAATGGCACAAATGATGTTACTTGCTAGTGCAAAAAGAAAGTTACAATTGGGTATAGCAATTAATATGCAATTAGGAAGGCATTCTTTTTTCCTTTCCAAGTATTTTTTTTCAGTTATTTTTAGATTTGAATTGACTGAATGGTTGAAGAATTCCTTTTGGAAAGGAGGAGGAGAGTAGGGTTTTTTTCTGCATTAGCTTTGATTTTTCCTCCTGCAGGGACAGCAAGAAGCACAGACAGCTGTTATTTAAAACAAAATTGAACATGAAATGCTATCAAACCATTTACTATCTCTGAACTATAACACAGCAGTTCTATGTCTTAATGATGTATTGTTTATCATGGACTGGATTGCTGCTCAAACTTCAATTTGTTTAGAAAAAGTAATGAGATTTAAATTTAATTGGAGTGTATCTCTGGAAACAGTCTTATATCTAAGGTATTTTGGTAATTTCCTTGCTGGCCAAGGGAGTGGTGCTGCCCGCCAGGATGCAAGGAGGAAGGGGTGTTGGGCTGTGGATGTGTTGAGATATCAGCCTTATCCGACATGACAACGTCTGGGAGCAAAAGAACAGAGCAATCACAACCTCTCTGTGCCTGTGGCACCACTGCTGAGGCTGCCAACACGGGTGTCAATTTGTGCCAGCTCCTGAGGCATTCCTTGTGATGGTGACACGTGTCACTTTGGAACTGGATCGAGACACTCAGGGCCACCTTACAGCCCTGGCCCCAGCTGCTGTCCCCTTTCAGACACGTGTCACCTGTGCTGTGTTTGACCTCGTGATGTATAAGCAATAAAGGCTCTATATTTTATAATAGTCTCCAGAGCTGTCATGTCCCAGTTTTCAGCTAGATTAATTAGCACCCATGTGAGTAATTCCATACACAGTCATTTAGAGCTGTTAACTTCCTTTCAGATTATTTTCTTCTAAATGCTCTAGAAAGTGGTTTGGAACAAATATTGAGTGGTTAATGAAAACATCTATGAATGTGAAGCCATAGATGGTATATGTTTTATAAAGCATTGTCACATGAAAATATATGACAAGTATAAGGTTTTGCTGGTTAGGTGGCCTCTGTGGGCTTTTGCTAAAAGAGGTCAAATTGGTTCTGTGAACTTAAAACCACAACTGTACTAATTAATGTGATAGGAAAATGTTAGGAAATACAATATAATTATTCATAGAACTGAGTCATAATTTCTTTTTCAGTCAGTCTTTGAGCATGTTGCCACACCACAGTGCTTTCCATTAATAATGAAGACATTTTTGAGAAATAGTATTAGCAGCTGGTTGACTGTAGTTAATTGACATATTATTGTATTCTAGCACATTCTGTCAGGGACTGCTGTGAATGGTTTTAAGGCTTCTAGGGAGAAATAAAGCAGAGATAACCAAGGAGAAGTTGCTTAACTTAATGTTTCTCAGTCAATACCCTGATTCTAAGAGGCAAATTGCTGAAATGCGTAGAGAATTTTGATTTAGAAAATAGTGATGTAATGGACTTAATAAATTTTGTCTGTGGGAACTGCACATCAGCTCTTGTAGGAGTAGGGCAATGCAGCAAGGCTCCAGAGTGTTTTAAAACCTGACTAACTAAATGACACAAATCCATTTACTTATGGATTTAATCCAGGCTGCTTTGTCAAAAATTGGAGTAATGAATTGACAAGGAGTTTAAGGCATGAACCTTGTATGTAACTGAGGCATGCTAATTATTGCCTTCCCCCCCCCCC